>NC_067401.1:433507400-433703829 GCF_016432865.1 Antechinus flavipes | reverse complement strand
TAAGTTTAGACGTGCGGGGGTGCGCGGGTGTGCACGGGTGGTTAAAGTTTAGGCGAGCGGGTGTGCGCGGGTGGTTTAAGTTTAGACGTGCGGGTGAGGGCGGGTGTATGCTTTTAGATAACAATAGATTGAAGAAATAGTTCCATTATTGTGAACTCATTTTTTTTTTTAATTGGAGTTTTCATTTTATAATAGGATTTCTTAAATTTTTAATATGTTAGTATTAATAAAAAAAGTAAAATTAAGAGCAAATAAATAGAATTAAAAATATTTTGATTATTCAACACTACCAATTTTTGCCATTTTTTTTTTTTTTTGCTACTTAGATGATTTTCATGGAGCCCCTCAACCAATATCTCTCCTTGTAAGATCAGATCAATAATCTATCAACTCTAATGAGTTAGCAGTTTGTAAAAATTCCAACAGATAAATATTTCACTTTATGAGCTTCTCCAAACATATCTAGGTCAGCCTTCAGTCAAGAGAAATACAGTCTGTTTTATTAGTTTTCTAAGGCTTTAGAACTTAGTAGGACCTGCTACATATTACTATATTCTACTTCAAAGGTTTTGAGAACATAAGGTCGTTGCCACATCATTATGAAGCCACAGAATATAGATTAAATGGCAAAAAGATAATAAATTATAAAGTTGAAAAAGATAAAATTTAGGAAGAAAAGAGTAAAGAGAACTGAAAAGAAAAATAGTAAAGAAAGATGAAGTATCACTTTCAGAAAAAATTAAGTTATCATTCTTTGCAGATGATATGATGATATACTTAGAGATCCTAGAGAATCAGCTAAAAAACTAGTACAAACAATTCACAATTTTAGCAAAGCTGCAGGATACAAAATAAATCCACATAAATCATCAGCATTTTTATATCTTACCAACAAAGTCCAAGAGCAAAAATACAAAGAGAAATTCCATTTAAAATTACTTGATAATATATTTTGGAGTCTATCTGCCAAGGTAAAGTCAGGAACTATATGAACATAACTACAAAACACTTTCCACACAAATAAAGTCAGATCTAATCAATTGGAAAAAAAAATATGAAGTGCTCATGGGTAGGCAGAGCAAATATAATAAAAATGACAATATTATCTAAATTAATCTACTTATTCAGTGGCACACAAATCAAACTCCCAAGAAATTATTTCACAAATTTAGAAAAAATAATAACGAAGTTCATCTGGAAGAACAAAAGGTCAAAAATTTTAAGGGAATTAATGGGAAAAAATACAAATGGAAGTGGTCTATCTGTGCTGGATCTAAAACTATATTATAAAGCTGAGTCATCAAAAGCATATAGTACTGGCTAAGAAATAGAGTAGTCAATCACTGGAATAGATTAGGTTCATAGATGAATTAGATGTCATTGACTATAGTAATCTAATGTTTGACAAAGCCAAAGACCCTAGCTTTTGGGATAAGAATTCACTATTTGACAAAAACTGCTGGGAAAAATGGAAACCAGTATGGCAGAGACTAGGCACTGACCCATACCTAATGTATCCCAAGATAAGGTTGAAATGGATTCATGATTTAGACGTAAAGAGTGGTATTATAAACAAATTAGAAGAACAAAGGATAGTTTACCTCTCAGATCTGTGGAGAAGGAAGGAATTTGTGGCTAAAGAAGAACTGGAGTTCATTTCTGAACACAAAATAAATAATTTTTATTAAAGTTTTTGTACAAAAAACACTAACGCAAACAAGATTAAAAGGGAAGCAATAAACTGAGAAAACATTTTTACAGCATTCTAGATGTGGTCAAACAAAGGCAGGGTATAAAAGAAGTATTATTTCCTTTTTCCAGGAATCCATATTTAGTTTAATGGCCTAATGTAGCATTAACATCATTACTTGTCGTTGCCTTTCCTGTCTAGTGAAATTGATTTTTTAAATCTAAGTCTAAAACTTTATTTTCTTCTCTTCTAAATTATTTCTTATCCAATTCAATACAGTTCTAGTCTGTCAAGATTTTTTTTTTTTAATTATGACTCTATTATTGAGGGTGTTTGCTTTCCCTTTTAGCTTAATGTCATCTGCAAATTTGATAAGTATGTCACTTATGCTTTTATCCAAATTACTGATAAAAAAAAAAATGTTACATGGCAGAAGAGCAAGTATTATCCCTGGCAGAGTTTACTAGACACCTTACAATAGTTAATGATTATTCTTTGCATTTGGGTATTCATCTAATTCATCTAATTTGTCTAATTGTACCATAGCTGTAGTATTTTATTTAGTTCTGTGTACAAATGTTTAGGAAAGAGGTTATTAACTGATGTATATAGAGTAAGGAAACCAAAATGGTGGGAAATGTCTTTTAATTTATTGAATAAAACAAGCATTTCCATAACATAGTATATATATAAAAAAAAAAAAAAGGTTGCACATGAAACTGCAAATCTACTATGCACAACTTGCTATCCCTTTCAAATATACAACAAAATTATCAAATACATTTCTTTTTTTTTTAACCTTTTTGCCAAAGAGTCAAGCTGTACTACTAGTTGGAAGTGTAGTATATTCTAACATTCAATTAATTTCAACAAGCAATTTTTAAGCGACTGTAATGAGTATAACCTGCAAAGATGAAAAACTTTAAATACTCTAAATGACCTAATACAGTAGGAAGAATTGATGATACTATTTTTCTCATTTGAGTTATAATTAAGTGACTGGGAAAGATCAAACTAAGTGTCATAAGAGATTTAAGTAGGGAAAGATAATTTATACTCAAGGTTAGGAAAGGAATGGTGGTGTTGGTAACAAATTGCAGGAGAAAAAAGACTTCAATAAATAAAGATGGTTGGGAAAGGCATGGATATGAAACAGGGCAGGACAAAATGAGGTTATTGGGCTAATGGCTAGTTTGTCTGGAATGTAGTTGTGCAATGTGGAGTAGCGTGGATGAATAAGAGTCCATCTCTGAGAGACCAAAGGGAATGAAATAGCCTAGAGCAACAGGATCCAGAAGTTTTGAGATTTCGGAAGAGAAAAGAAATATGTTCATGTCAGATGGTTTCAATCTTCTCAGCAAAGATCTTTCATTGAAAAATAGAAGGATAGAGATAAAATGTGTTGAATTTAAGACAGTATATGGACAGTTACCATAAGGAATGTGAAAATGTATCAAAAAATGAGTGGAGACTGACTACAGTGATAGGAGCTCAGCTGGAGCAAGTTAGTATAAATTGTAAAAGACACAATCAGAATAGTTTTGTGGCATGTGCTAAGAGTGGTCCACTGTCCAAGTAGTGGGAGAGAACATTTATCAAAAGATTGTCAGACACAGCTTGAGGATGGAGTGTCAAGGATAGAAATTAAATCAAAATTTCTGAGTGTTTAATGAAATTTTTGATACTAGGGTCAAAATTGAATGCAAGAAACTCATGCTTCAATGGGGGTGATAGACATAGAGACCAGGGGTCTATTGAGGAGGAAATCATGAGGAGGGTAAAGAGAAGTTTAGGGAATGGAAGATAGAATGGTAAAAGGACATGATACATCCATGACTCAGAGTGAGAGAATCACGGAATTTAAGACTTGGAAAGGGTTTCATCAGCTATCTTAGTTTAACCCATCTGTGAAAGCAATGATTACTTCTAAAAATACCTCACAAATGTTCTTCTGGCCATTTCACTATGCACCTCTAATTGTCAGAAAGTTTTACCTGACACTAAAACCAAATTTGCTTTTTCTCTAACTTCCACTCATTGGATCTGCAGGATTAAACAGAATTACTCCTGTCTCTCGTCCAAATATCAGCCCTTCAAATAATTAAAGCCAGCTATGGTTTTTGTTTGTTTTAATATTTCATGTTTCCCCTGAGCCTTCTTTTCTCTGGCTAAATGGTTCCTTTGGCAAATCTGTCTATGACATGGACTACAAACCCTTTTACTATCATAGTTACTTCTCTCAATCATCTCCAGCTCATCAATATTCTTCCTCAGCTGTGGTACCCTGAATGGAATACAGCATTAAAGATGGAGTTTGTCAAGTGGAAAATATAATAATGCTATCTCTCTAAATTTGGGAGTTGTCTAAATCTCTCCAAATGTAATCCAAGATTAACTTCACTTTTCAGGCTTTACATCATCTTCTCAATTCAGTAACTTCTCAGCCCATTCAAGTTTCTCAATGTTTTGCAGAAATGCTGTTTAACCATGCTTGTACTTTTTTGTTGACTTTTTTTTGTATATCTCAAAACCTAAGGGATTGAAATTTTCCAGATATAGTGATTTCTATTGTATGACTATCAGAAAACTATCTCTTTTGACTTACATGAACTGATACTAAGTGAAATGAGCAGAACCAGGAGATCATTATATACTTCAACAACGATACTATATGAGGATATATTCTGATAGAAGTGGATTTCTTTGACAAAGAGAAGATCTAACTCAGTTTCAATTGATCAAGGATGGACAGAAGCAGCTACACCCAAAGAAAGAACACTTGGAAATGAATGTAAACTGTTTGCATTTTTGTTTTTCTTCCCAAGTTATTTTTACCTTCTGAATCCAATGCTTCCTATGCAACAAGAGAACTGTTCGGTTTTGCACACATATATTGTATCTAGGATATACTGTAACCTATTTAACATGTAGAGGACTGCTTGCCTTCTGGGGGAGGGAGTGGAGGAAGGGAGGGGAAAAATCGAAACAAGTGAGTACAAGGGATAATGTTGTAAAAAAATTACCCTGGCATGGATTCTGTCAATAAAAAGTTATTTATATATATATAGATTCTGTCAATAAAAAGTTATATATATATATATATATATATAAACCTATCTTTTTTTATAACATCATCTGATAAATTCTTAATATCATTATTCAACAAGTATTTATTAAATATCTATTATGTTCCATTGAACTAGTCTCTGAGGATACTAAGGTAAGAAACTGACACTATAGAAAATGATGTTTGTATATAAAAGCATGTACTTTTTCTTAATCTAGGGTAATTTTTTTTGTTTCCTTTTTTTTCCCTAAGGGGGCATGTGGTAGTGGTGGGGAGTCTTACTAGGAAGAAAAACTTGAAGTAGAAAGTAGCACTTATGCTTAATCCTAAAGTAAACTGGGTATTCCAAAAGGAATCCTAGGAAAAGCATTACATTACAGTCATTGAGGTCAGTCAGTGCAATATATAGGCCCACAATTAGGAGGTATAGCACATTTTGTGTGACTAAGAGCAAGAAAGCCAGTTTGTTTTAATTGTAATATCAGAAGCAAGGTGTATCATGTAATGGGGCAGAAAGGTAACTTGTAAAGGTAGTGAAGAGACAAATAGAGGAATTGTTATTTGATCATAGTTCCTGAATTATTGAAACGATGTAGTCAGACCTGACCTTTGACAACTATGTGGAGAATAGATCCAAGTGGACCAAAACCTGTGACCAATTAGGAAGCTATTACAGTAGTCTATGAGAGAAGTAATGAGACCCTCAACTAAAGTGGCTATGTGAATAGTGAAAAGAGAATAAATGTGAGAGGTGTTGTGAAGATGGAAACTGGAAACCTGGTAACTTATTGGATGTGTGAGGGGAGCAAGAGTGAGGTCAGGAGAACATCTAGCTACCTGGAAGAATGGTAGTACCCTTGATAGAAACAGGGAAATTGTGGGGTGGAGGGGAAAAGTGTTTTGGGGGGGTAATATGTAAAAATTTTGCCCCTTAATATGTAAGGGGGGAAAATGAAGCAATTGCTAGCTAAGTCAGTCTTAATTCTAACTAATAAGAAAGAATCATCAGATGAAAATGCTGAGAGACATAATAAAATGATGGATATTTCCTTGGAATTCCTAGTAGAGAGGAAAAGAAAGAATAAACTTAGTTATATATGTACCTAAGGTTTCAGAAAAGTAATTTTCAAAAACTTGAAAAGACAAAATCTAAAAAGGGAATGTGATAGATTGATTTTTTTTTCATAAATTCTGATTAAATAACCATAAGTAAATAATGGAGACAATGTAGAAGAAAAATGGTTAAACCCATAAAAGATAATGTGATTTTAGTGAGAGAAATCTTTTCACTCAAACTTAATGAGTACAAAATCTAGAAAGCAGGGAATATAAATGCAATAAAAATTTTAAAAGGGAGCAAAAACTTATTATAAGTTATAAGAGCAGTGGGAAAAGTAAATTCCAAATGAAATGATATTTGAGAAATATGATAAACGTAAGAAAAATGTTTTTTCAGATGTTTGGAACATAAAGATGAATTTGATAAGTGATAGGACAAAGTTCAAAGAAGATAAAATAAATGTCACTTATTAAAAAATGAAAAGATTTTGCATAAACAAAACAAATGTTAAAAGAATGTAAACAGTTGAAAAACAAGATCTTTGCAGCAATTTCACTGATAAAAGTCCATTTCAATTCTAAGATATCTAAGGAACTTAATCAAATTTATAAAAATAAGAACTCTTCCCCTATTGACAAATGGTCATAGGATAGGTACAGGTAGATTTTAGAAGAAGAAATCCAAGCTATCAATTATCATTTAGGGGAAAAATTCTCCCCTTACTAATAATTAGATAAACAAATAGAGAAATGAAAATTAAATAAACTCCAAAGGTTTTTTCTCATACCCATCAGATTGGCAGGAAAGATGTTAGAAAAGGGGAAAAAAAGAGAAATGTTGGAGAAACTATGGGGAAACAGGACCATTATTGCACTGTTGATGGGGCTGTGAATTGGGTCTGTCATTCTGGAAAGCAATTTGCAACTATGCCCCAAAGTCACTTCATTTAAAATCACAATAAAAAATATGAAATTTTAAAGGATTACATTAGTCAACAAACATTTAGTAAGTTCCTGCTATGTGCCAAGAACTGCTAAGCATTGGGGATACAATGGAAGGCTAAAAAAAAAAAAAAAAAATTCCTGCATTTAAGGAGCTCCCAGAATAATAGAAGAGAACACATGAAAAGAACTATGTCCATATAAGGTGATAGAAAAAGGATAGACTGAAGATAATTAATGGAGGGAAGGCACCAACATTAAAGAAGATAAAGACTTTAGAAGTTGGGATTTTGATTCAGATTTTAAAGGCAGTCACAAAGCTGGGAGGCAGAGATGAGGTGAGAGAAGGTCCCAGGTTTGTGGGACTGACAATGGAGTGTCTTATGGAAGGAATGGCAAGAAGGCCAGTCATCAAGTTGAAAGGGGGAAATAAGGTGTAAAAAATCTGGAAAGGTAAAAAGATACCAAGTTATAAAGGTCTTTGAACATCAAACAGAGTATTTTATATTTTATTTTGGAGTTAATATAGGTAATCTTTACTATGACCCAGAAATGCCTTTTCACCTGTTGTGAGAGCAAAGAATCAGTGTAGATACCTGTTGATAAAGGAATGGCTAAAGAAATTATAGAACCTAGATGTAATGGAATATTATTGTTTCATTAAGAAACAGTGAGATGCAGTGTGATTTTATAGATAGTGAATGAGATAAAGTGAGATCTTTCAAGACAGTTATGAAAATCAAGTAAGGCTTTATCTATTTCAAAGTTTGAGTAGGCCTGAAGGACTTTAAGTATTAAGTCAAGGGCATACTTAAAGTCTCCTCCCTGCTATCTTAAGGACATACTTAAAGTCTCCTCCCTGCTCTCCTCTCCCTGTTATCCCCCTAAGGGCATACTTAAGTCCCCTTCTTGTTATCCTCCCTATTTCAGCCAAATATGGGCACCTATGTACTTATTGGTCAAGTTCAATTTCTTGGATAGTTCCCGCATTTAGAATGTAAGATCCTCAGCCAATAAGGATGAGGGTCAGTGGTGGGAGGGGGAATTTGTGTTAGGGATAAAAGCGCCAACCCTGCCCCCTACAGTGCTTCCTCCCTTCGATTGTCTGCTCAATGGGTGGGATGCCCGTTCTCGAGGACGTATAATAAACTTTGCTTTGCTTCTAGAGATCTATCCAGTTGTTTTATTAATGGTTTCTGACCCACACAGTCTTGGGGGCTCATCCGGGATTACACTACTTGCAGTGAGTAGGTGAACCCTTGGGGTGCTGGCGGGGTGGCGCCCTGTCCTGATTTAGGCAGCCCACCGGCATCCAGAGCTTCTCCTTATTCCCCAAGGTAAAGTGGGCCCAAAGTGGAGAAACTCAGAGCAAAGCAAAGGGAGAAACTGCGTGGTAAAAGGTAGAAATCCCAACCAGTTGGTGGAGAACAGGTATCAGTCAAGCAATTTGTTGTACAACAACCCAGAAAGGTAAGCCCCCTGTGAGGCCCTGGAGTCTTAAACTCTGGAGGGATCTCTGCACAGGAGCCTGTGAAGCCTGGAGTCTTAAACTCTGCGTCTCTGGACAGGATAGGCTTGGCTAGGCCTTCTAGGGTGACCGGAGTCAATTGGCGACAATTGATGTGTTTGGGTGTTTTGGAATTTAGATTCCATCCAAATTCAATGGGTGTGGCCCAGTCCCAGCCAGCCCTGTCGGAGGGAAATGAGAGAAATGATCAGAAAATACCAGTAGATAGTCCCTTGGGAGCTAAATTAAGTAATTGGAACAAACTGCCAAAATATATAAGGAAAAAGCAAGGAAAAAGAAAAAGATGATAAGGTATTGCTGTTTTGTCTGGGGTAACAAATATTGGGGAAGGCACTATTGAAGACTGGGGTGCCAAAGCCTGAATTTGTACCTGAAAGAGAAGGAAAGGCTTGAATTCCTTTAGCCCCTCCAAGGCCCTCGGGCTGGGAGGAGAACTCAGGTCTATTTTGAATTCTCTCTCCTCACTAGAGGAGAGGGGACTAATTAGGGGTGCAGCTATGAAAGAGTGGGATAGGAGAAATCCTCCAGCTGCAGGAATAGTTTCAGCTGACCAGAAATACTGTTAGCAGATCCAATTGGGATCATAATCACCCTATACATCAGGGAAGTATGTGGGATTAAGATAGTTAAGATGGTGGCTCCTTTCCTTTCCCTCCCATGGGTCCTGACTGCAGCAGGGCCACGTGGGACCAAGGGAAAGAAACTGCTATTTGGTGAAATTCATTATTCTAAATATGATGGTGAAAGTGGTTTTATATTATTGGGAATTTAAAGCTGTGTTTGGGGTTTTAAGTTAAAATATAGGTTATTAAAACAAAATGCTGGTAGTTTACCTTAGGGGAGGTTGGGGTTGTATCTCCCTATTTAGATGGTGTGTGTTCTAGAGGTATTGGGTAATTTGTAACTGAGTTATGCCTTAAAATTTGGCATCTCTGTTGGGCAATTATAAGTTTTATGAAATTTGGTTCAGTTATTTGAGAATCTTGAAGTTTAAAAAAAAAAAACATTTTTTTCTTTGACTTAAAGACAAGGGACAAGAAAGATTGATTTGCAAAAGCAATCAATAATTTAAATGGAGCATCTATTATTGGTTTGGGAGTGTTTAATATATGTCAGAGAAGGTTTAAGCAAATAAGCTTTGGAAGGAGAGAGATGGGACAGGAAGAAATGGTGGGAGAGAAAAAGAGAGGAAAATAGCTCTCCAGAAATGGGAAGAAAAAGGCAAATTCCCTAGTGAATCTGGCATTTGCCATGGGAAAAGGAGATATATCCCATGAGGTTGGGGCCTGTCTTGAACTGGCAGATTGGATCCTGGGGAAATGGCATCCTAAAAAAATTAATTGTGATAAGTTAGGGTTGGGAAGCATGGTGGAGTGGGGGAAGAGGGGCCACATGGAGAGGCCACCTATCAGGTGATCTAATCCTCCTTCTCCATTAAGTATGGTGGCTACAACACCTTGCTGGTTCTGCTATCAATTACTTCTACTGTTTAAAGGAACAGCCTACATTTATATGGTGTTAATAACTGAATGTTTTATTTTTGTTTTTCAAGTCTGCTCTAAGAAGTTTGTTGGAACTGTAAGTTAATCTGAAAGTGATTTATTTCTACTAAGATTCCATCTGTCTAAAACAAATTATTTAATGCTTATTTACGTGCATGATAGTCTCCTTGTTTAAGGAAGATAAAAAAATCTAGAGCAGGATTTTAATTTGATCTGATAATTTGATGGGGTTATTTCCAAAAATTCTTTTTTTTTTAGAATGAAGAGAGTATTAATGTTAACTCTGAAAGATTTAAAAGTTTCTTTTATGTGGAAACAGGATGCACAACATGCGATTTAGAAATGTTTTTTTCTTTGTATTTGAGTATTTTAAAGGCAAATGATCTGTGTAATGTTAAATTTAGAACTATCTACTTAGATAAGAAAGATAGCTGTATAAGCTGTAAACCTTTTACTGTGATTCTTGAGAACTAGATTCATCTGAAGCCCTTGATTAATGATAATTGCTGTAGAAGATAAAATTCTTTGGCACTGCAGCTAATATTTGCTGGGAGTTTTGAATTCAGGTGTGACTGCATAGGTCATAATGTAGAATGGTTAAAACTTAAGGACAGTTACCTGAAGTAAAACTGCTTTAAATAGATATTTTAATTTGCGGCCAGAGTTTGACTGCTGCTATTAATCTTTTAACCTTTTTACTTCCTGGGGCTAGAGTCTCTTTATCTAAAGGTTTACTTCGCCCTAGTACTTGGGGCCACTCCCACCTTGCCTTTTGAGAAAGCTGGGAATCTCAGCCCTGATTAGGCTAAGGTTTAGGCCTAGAGCCTTTTACACTGTGTGTTGATGGAGGGCAGGGCTATCTCTGGAACCCCAATCCTAGGCCCCTGATTTACTTATCAAAGATCTATATTGTCATCAGATGCGTTTTTCATGTTTTGAATGAGCATGGGGGGGGGGGGGGGGTTATATGGGAAGAGAACATTTGACACCCACACAACTCCCCATTATATACATGGAGAAAATGAAATGAAGGGGAATTCACTCTAGGTGAAGGGAAGGAGGCTTATAGGATCAGCTGCCCATGTTGCATTGCTGGAGCAAAGGCTCCTGACTAGTGGCTTTCCTTTCTAAAGTGTTAGATCCGGTAGCCAAAGGATGGCTGATCTGTGTACCAGCAGTAGCTGCTACCACTCTCTTGGTAGAAGAGAGTAGAAAGCTCACCTTTGGAGGCAGTGTTATAGTAAGTGTCCCACACCAAGTGAGAACTCTATTAAATCAGAGGGCTGGGAAATAGCTCACAGATTTCAGAATGTTGATAATCTTAATCCTGCCTCCTGTCCCCTGGAACAGAACCACCCCTTCAGAGGAATATTGTTGTTTAGAGTTAAATCGATTTTCAAATGAAAGTAAGAGGATTCACAAGACTCCCCAATGCCTGGAGGAATAAATTGGTTTATAGGTGGATCCTCTAGAGGGTAGATGGGAAAAGAAAGGAAAAATGGGTTTGCTATTGTGAATGGAGATAGGACTTCCACTGTTACCAGGGGCAGTCTACCTGCCCATTGGTTAGCTCAAACTTGTGAATTGTATGCCTTAAATCAAACCTTGAAGTTATTGAGGGACATCAGATGGGAAGCTCTTTTGAGGTACGGGAAAATAGATTAGCAGATGAGGGGGCCAAGGGAGCTGGAGATCAGGAGATTTCTCATATGATGACTGTGATACCTGTATTTCCCCCTAGTCTACCCTCTCCCAGTTTTACCAGAAGGAAAAGAGAAGTCCTTGATTCTCTCGGAGCAGTTGGGAACTCAGAAGAGCGATGGCTCTTACCTGATGGCAGAGAGGTACTGACCAAAGCAAGTATGAGGCAGATCCTTCATCAACTGCACCAGGGCAGTCTCTGGGATGTCCAAAACTTGTGTGATGCTGTGCTGACAAGGTATGTTCCCCTGGCCTATGTACAATGGCCCGACAACTGGTGGACGGCTGTCTCATTTGTCCAAGGACTAACAAGGCTGCTCAACACCAGATCCCAAAAGGGGGACGACCTCCCTCCGGGAATCGGACCATTCCAAAACATCCAGGTGGACTTCACTGAGCTGCCACCAGGGGGTCACCTCAAATACTTGCTGGTCATAGTGGACCATCTGACCTCATGGGTGAAGGGATTTCCCTCAGCCCGAGTGACTGCCTCGACAGTGAGTAAGGTCTTATTAGAACAGATTATTCCTAGATAAGGAATAGTGGAGAGGATAGACTCAGATCAGGGAACACATTTTTCTGCCTAGGTGTTGCAGAATGTGATTGGGCTTTAGAAATCACTTGGGAGTCTCCACACCCCTTGGCATCCTCCCTCTTCTGGGAAAGTAGAAAGGATGAATCAGGAAATAAAATGGCAACCGACTAAATTATGTTTAGAGACCCAACTACCTTGGACTAAATGTCTTCCTCTTGCTCTGGTCAGAATCAGAACCAAGCATGTTTTCACCTTATGAATTATTGTACATCATCCTTTCCAGGCTTGTCCTATGGGAAACTGGGACCCTATCTTAGAGAAAAATGATTTATTTCTTAAGAGATGTTAAATCATTGCTAAGACATTTACAAGGACTTCAACAAAAGGGTTAATAGCTCAGACTTCTCTAGGTTTCCCTGTTCATAGAATTCAGGTGGAGATTGGGTGTTGATCCATTCCTGGAAGGATGAGAAGCTGACTCTGTGCTGGGACGGACTCTGATGGACCCTGCCAGATAATACTGACCTCTCGGACACTGCAATTCGCACCCAGGAACGAGGCTGGACACACCACACCAGAACAAAAGGACCTGTGGTGCCACCTTTATCTGAGTGGACAGTTGAAGATGGGGAGACCTCAAATTACATTTGAGGAGGGGACCTCCACTGAATGGGACACAAATTCTGAATCCAGTGCATTGTAACTGTATGGCTTTTCTTACATTAGTTACTTTGGGAATTACTTTGGGAAACTCTCATGGGGCTTTCCTTGAGCTTTGGGTCTGCCTGTTTCCTCATGATAGCCATAGAAACCCAGACCTTTATCTTCCAGAGATGAGAACCAGCTCCTGCTCATGCAGAATATAGGGAGAACTTTTAACTTATCAAATTGTTGGATCTGTGGTGAATCCCAACGACTGAGCCAATGGCCATGGGTACTTGTCCCCTTAAGCCCAGCCTGGATCTTTAGTAACTGATCCCAAATTCTAATGGGACTGGTTTCTGGAACTTAGAAGAGAAATATCAGTGGCCATTGACAGAAGATAGGATTTGTTAAACAGGGCAAAGTTTGAAGCTGGGAAATAGTGTATGTGAGTGGACTTAACTCTGAACAAGGTAAAAGACTTTTTCTTTCCTTATCTTGTAGTGGATACTGCAGTTGTCAAGTGGACACTGCAGTCGTTGTTTGGAGCTCCTGGGAGCACTGGCACAATTCCTGAGGAATTGCTACGGATTGACAAAGGACTTCCTTTGTCAGCTCTGTCTGTAGGAGACATGAGGGAGGCTGCAAGGATTCGGAAAACTTAGATTTTTATCTGTTAGACATCAATGGGGTTGATACCATGTCACCCCAGGGACACCTGCCACATTTTGGAATACTTCTAACCTAATAAGTCAATGGCCCATTGCCAATTGTAGGAGGAAGGAGCAGGGTTTATGGAAATGTCAGTATGTCACCTTTGTAAGGGAAGGTCCCCTAGGGATGAGAGGCCAGCAACATTGCCTTTTTATAAGGAATAGTTCAGACATATTTTGGACGGAACAACCTATTCTAATGGGTCATTATTGGATCTGTGGTTTAACTGCTTATACTCACCTGACTCCTAATTGGACAGGTGTTTGCTATATTGGACTAATAAGGCCAAAATTTTTCTTTCTTCCTGAATAGGCAAACCAATATTTAGGGATTCAGTTGTATGATGATTTGGGAAGAGAGAAATGGGGTTTAGATACCTCCATTACTCAGACTGGAGATGCAAATGGTTGGGGTGATTCCTGGCCTCCAGAAAGAATAGAGTATGAGCCAGCCACTTGGGCTCAAGATGGAAGTTGGGGATATAGAACCCCAATATATATGTTGAACAGGATAATTAAGCTTCAAGCAGTTGTAGAGATTATCACCAATCTGAGGCACTAGATCTTTTGGCTGACCAAGCTACTCAAACAAGAGAGACTGTTTTACAACAGCCTTGTGCTGGATTATTTGTTAGCTGAGGAAGGGGAAGTTTGTGTGAAGCTAAATTTGTATATTTGTTGTATAAAGATGACAATGAAAATTTAGTAAAAAGTCATTAAAAACATGAGAAAACTTGCTCATGTTCAAGTACAGACCTGGACCTCACGGTTCAATACTTCTTGGTGGTCCTGTTTTGGGGGAAGCTGGGGGAAGCAGCTCCTTTGGTTTGACCTTATAGCTCTCAGTAGTGTTATATTACTCCCTATCTGCATACCTTGTTTGATCCAATTGATAACCAGAATAGTCCAAAACTCATTACCTAGAATGATTAGGTTGGAAGAAAAAGCTGAAGGGGCTGTTAGATTGATGGTGTTAAAAGGACAAGGGTAGGAGCCAGTGATCCAAGGAGACTAGAAGGGGATGAGGAATTCGATGGGGAATGTGAAGTTATGCTACAAGAATTTGAAGCGATCTCAGTGTATAAATAAAAGAGGGGACTGAACGAGATAAGATGAGATCTTTCAATACAGTTGTGAAAATCGAGTAAGGCTTCATCTATTTCAAAGTTTGAGTAGGCCTGAAGGACTTTAAGCATTAAGTCAGGGAATACTTAAAGTGTCTCCTCCCTGCTATTTTCCTAAGGGCATACTTAAAGTCTCCTCCCTGCTATCTTCCCTATTTCAGCCAAATATGGGCAACTATGTATTTATTGGTCAAGTTCCATTTCTTGGATAGTTCCCGCGTTTAGAATGTAAGATCATCAGCCAATAAAGATGAGGGTCAGTGGTGGGAGGGGAATTTGCATTAGGGATTAAAAGCGTAGACCCTGCCCCCTTTGGTGCTTCCTTCCTTCGATTGTCTGCTTGATGGGTGGGACCCCCCCCCCCCCCCCCCCCCATCATGGGAGAACGTATAATAAGCTTTGCTTTGCTTCTAGAGATCTATCCAGTCTTTTTTTATTCATGGTTTCTGACCCACACAGACAAGTATCTTCTTTGAAAATGAAGCTAATACAAATCATTCTTTTAAAATGATTATCTAAATAGAAAAGCAATCCACTTTAAAGACTGATTGGGAATTGTAGATTGGGAATAAGGTTAGCATGTTTCCAAATCCCATCCAGGAAGGTAAGGTGCCTCCAAATTATCAAGGGTGCTTCTCAGGCAAACATAGGCAGATAACAGTATAAAATATATGACTTGTTTTTTAAAAATAATGTCTTAAAATAGAGTAATGTGATGTGAGGTACATGAGTTCCATATTTTGGATCTCAATTTCCTCACAGTAAAATGAATATAAAATGTAATTTTTGTAAAATGATAGGTTGAAATTATTAATCTTTTTCTGAATTATGCTTCTTGCCAGTCTGGTTAAACTTAAAAACTTGTCAGAAGATAATTTTGTAATGCCGGAGAAACTGAGCAAGACAGAGATTAGAGACCAATTTAATAGTTTATTAAATGGAGAGAGATACTGCGACCAAATGGATCCATTTATTTTGGAGGTAATATAGGTAATGGTTGGTCCCAGGGCTGAATGAGACTATCGTTTCAAAGAATCCAGCCCTGAGTATGGGGACAGCAAGATTTTTATAGGATAACAAGAACAATGATATAATGGGGGAGGTACTTGGATGGGGATAACTTGATGGGGAAAGGCACCTAGGATGACACAATGGAGGGAGGTACTGGAGAGGTTACTGATATTCTAATGATGTCTAAAATGGATAGACCTTTATCCTGTCAAACAGTAAGAAGGAATGGTTATAGCCTAAAGATATAAAATCTTTATCTCATCAAACATTAAGAGGGAAAGATCATAACCTGAGGCAGAGTAACTAAATAGGACAATGGAGAAACTGGGTCAAGACATAAAAAGGAAACTGTGGCACAACATTCTCTCTCTTCTAACTATTCAAATCATTAAATTACCTTCCTCTAGAAGGTCTTAGCACAATAATTTTGACCAACTCTATGTGTAGTAAATAGACCAAATAAAAATAA
Source organism: Antechinus flavipes (assembly GCF_016432865.1). Classification (NCBI taxonomy): domain Eukaryota; kingdom Metazoa; phylum Chordata; class Mammalia; order Dasyuromorphia; family Dasyuridae; genus Antechinus; species Antechinus flavipes. The sequence goes on along the minus strand of NC_067401.1, from coordinate 433,687,846 downwards.
AAATAAAGCTAGAACAATGCAAGGACTTATGGCAAGGTCAAGTCTCTCCCTCATAACCCCAGAGTTAAACAGCATTACACACAGTTCCTTATTACAATAATGTTAGATCCTCTGCAGTTGGGGGGCATATGGACAATTCACTGTGGGTTAGGTCTGTGGTTATTTGTGCATGACTTAGCCTCTGCTTATAGAGCAGCAGGGCTCAAGACAGTTGTACTGCCCATTCAGAGGGGCAATTCGATCCAGGAGAGAAGGGTGAGGCTTGAAGTAGCTCCACCTGTCCCTGCCCAGAGGAACAGACAGGGATGCAAAAAGGAGCAGATTATACAGTTAGATCAAGGCAGGCAAACCCCAAACTTTTAGAAGTCTGATACCAAACAACAAAATCCTTTTAAGTATGCTGAAATTCTAATTAAGGACCTGGGGGTTCAGGAGTGGAGAAAGAGATCAGAGAGAGACTGCCAGTCCCAAGACAGGTATCTGATTTCTAGTTGTTTCTAAAAAAAAAAAAATCCCCAAAACTGAGTCTGCCAGGGCAATTCCAACAGAATAATGGATTTCAAATTTAAAGCATAACCAGCAAATCATAGTCCAGTAAATTTAAGCAAGGAGTAAAAAATGAAAAGGACTGTTTAAAGAACTTCCAATTAAATCTGAACTAGTAAGATGGGGGTAGGGCAGAAGTACCTAAGAAAATACACCAGTTTTCCCAATTTCCTATTTCTTCCTTCGCACCCCACCCCACTTTTTTTTCCTCATGGAAAGGAATGATCAAATAACCATCCCACATATAAATCATATACACATGCATACAACAGACTAAAAATCCCTCAAACATAACAGAAATAGTTACACAAGTTTAACAATTTCCATCTCAAGTAATATAATTAAAATTCTAACAATTCAACCAGTTTCCCACTCCCCCATATCATTCCAAATTACATCAGGAGAAGGGGCAATGGTTTTATCAAAAATTGCTTCCTGCTGATGGGTGGAGAGGCTCAGTCCAGGGAGTCCCATCAATGATATTCTTGCAAAAATCAATAAATAAATACAAATCAGAAGACATCAAATAATTGTCGCGAATGGAAGGAGGCTGCCCGGGTTTTTTTTTTTTTGTTTTTTTTTTTTTCCCCCAAGAGGCAAATAAAAGAGTTGGTAGGATCGCTCATCAACAGGGCCTAATCTGGATACAAATCTCGCCTAGGAGGCTGAGAAGGGGCAATCCGGCTGGATGTTTTATCCATTGGGCCACCTAGCAGGCTGAAATCACCAAGAAGTGACATCCGGGGGGCGGTGCCAAGAGGGCAGAGCAGGCACACAGGACTCTCTAAGCTCCTCTCATTACCCTCATAACCAATTATTTAATCCAGCCTCAAAAATAACTCTTCACGGCTTAAATGCATGAAGATTAGAAGCACTACAATTTACCAGCCGAAGTCCATCTGGAAGCTCGCCAGGAAAGGTTTGTCCAGAGGGGCCAGGAACAGACTAGCACAAGCAGCTAGAGGCTAGCATCCTGAGCAGACCAGGGGCGGGGGTGATCTCTGTGGCTAGAGAAGTTATAGAGACGACTCTGCTATAGGCTAACTGCTCTGCCTTGATTACAAAGCAGTAAACTGGCAAAGAAGTTAAAGCCTAAAACAGAGGGTCCTCTAAAAAACGCAAGAACCTAACGAGATCTGGCTGTAACCCCTCAAACCCGGAAGTGACTCAGACAGACTTTACTGCAGCCCGGCAGCCACATCCTGCAGATCTGGGCTTTTGCGGGGGCAGTTACTAATCTGCACAGCAGGGCTGCACAGCCTGGGCAGCCTCTAATCTGCAGAGTGGGGGGCTCAGCCTGGGGCAATAGAACCTCCCCTGCTGACTGCCCTTCCCAGGCAGACACTTCCTGTCCCTGCAAATCCATTCACTGCTCAGCTGCTAATACCCACAGCCCCAGGGCAAGGTTTGACTTGGGGCAGTGAAACTCTCACTGCTAAGTGTCTAGCCCCAGGGCAGTCGTTATCTCACACAGCTGGGGTTCTTTGAATGGCACTTTCCCAGCCGCGCCCTGCAGGCCTGAGTTACTTTCAGGTGGGGAACTCTTTCCTAGAGCACTCCAGTATCTCCCTGCTTTTTGTAGCCCATTGGCCGGACAGCTACCTGTCCATATACCTTTCACTGCTCTGCAGAGGAAGCTGGTAACCTCCTGGATCTGAAGGCAGACCTTACAGGCGTTAACAAAATGAGTTTTTATATGAAATGAGCAGAACTAGGAGATCATTATACACTTCGACAACAATATTGTATGAGGATGTATTCTGATGGAAGTGGATTTCTTTGACAAAGAGACCTAACGGAGTTTCAATTGATAAACGATGGACAGAAGCAGCTACACCCAAAGAAAGAACACTGGGAAACGAATGTGAACTATGTGCATTTTTGTGTTTCTTCCCGGGTTATTTTTACCTTCTGAATCCAATTCTCCCTGTGCAACAAGAGAACTGTTCAGTTCTGCAAACATATATTGTATCTAGGATATACTGCAACATATCTAACATATATAGGACTGCTTGCCATCTGGGGAGGGGGTGGAGGGAGGAAGGGGGAAAATCGGAACAGAAACAAGTGCAAGGGATAATGTTGTAAAAAAAAAAAAAATTACCCTGGCATATATTCTGTCAATATAAAGTTATTATTAAATAAAATAAAAGAAAATATTAAAAAAAAAAAAAAAGAAAAAGAAAAAATCCCCAGGACCAGGTGGATTTCCATGTGAATCCTAGCAAACTTTGAAAGAACAATGAACCCCAATGCTATACAAAGGAATTGAAAAAAAAATCAGGATTGAAGGAGTCCTACCAAATTCCTTTGATGACACATACATGGTACTGATGCCTAAACCAGGTGGGTGGAAAACAGAGAAAGAAAACGCTAGGCCAAGCTCTCTAAGGAATATTGATGCTAAAATGTTCCAGAAAATATTAGGCAAAAGATTACAGAAAATCATCCCCAGGATACTACACCAAGACCAAGTAGGATTTATCCCCGGAATGCAGGGCTGGAGACACTGACAAGAACGGATGCTTAGTGAAATGAGCAGAACCAGAAGGCAACAACAAGATTATGAGATGACCAATTCTGATGGACGTGACTCTCTTCAACAAACCAGTTCCCATTGGTCAGTGATGAAGAGAGCCATGTACACCCCTAAAGACGACTGCGGGGAAGGAGTATGGTTGAGTGTTGCCTGCCTGGTCGCATTTTATCCTGCTTCTTTTTGATACTTGTTTGATGTGATTTTTTCTTGTGCAGCACAATAATTGTATAAATATGGATGCATATGTCGGCTTGAACACATGTCTCTAGGATGTGTGACATATATTGTGGATTACTTGTCATCTGGAGGAGGGCGAGAGGGAAGGAAGGGAAAATTGGATCACCAGGTTTGGCAAGGGCTTAGGGTCAAGTATTGCTCACTCCTATGGATTGAAAATAGAAAACTTTAATAAAAATCGTTCTAACATATCAAATGAGTCAAAATGTTCTTTGGGATGGAATGGAGAACTCCTAAAGCATTTTAGATGAAAAGGCCAGAGTGAAGTAGAAACTCGGAAGTGGAAACAAAGGAGTCCAAAAAAGGCCAAGCAGAGGCTAAGTACTTGAGTTCAAACCTTATTCCATGGAAGAAAAGTCCTAAGTGTGAATAAGCCTCAAAGACCAGAGCCAAGTTGAAAGTTTGAAGTGACAACCAAGGGAGCCAGCCAAAGCACCAGTAGGGCCTAATTACCTGAGTTAGAACCTCCCATCCAAGAAGAGTCCTAGGTGTCAACAAGGCTCTGGGTCAAAGGAAGGCTAAAAGAATTGACACCTTGCAGGAAGGAGGGGCTTCTGTGTCCTTTGGAAAGGTCTATAAAAGGCCCAGAGAAGAAAGTCTCAGCATTTCTGTATGCTGACAGCAGAAGAGTGAGGCTGAAGGAAAGCTCCCAGAAGACCAAAGGAAGGATCATGGCTGGTGTATTTGAAGAGTCAGAGGCTAATGTCTGCATCATGTGCTTGGGTGAAGACACCGAGCCCATCCCCCCTGGATGTGGGCATAGTATCTGTTCTTCTTGCCTCAGCAGTGAACCCCGTCCTGCCTCCTGCTGTCCTGAATGCCAGGATTTCTACCAGCTGGACGCTCAGGAAGACTGGGCTCTGCACCTGGGAGGAGAGGCTAATGTCTGCATTATGTGCTTGGGTGAAGACACCGAGCCCATCCCCCCTGGATGTGGGCATAGTATCTGTTCTTCTTGCCTCAGCAGTGAACCCCGTCCTGCCTCCTGCTGTCCTGAATGCCAGGATTTCTACCAGCTGGACGCTCAGGAAGACTGGGCCCTGCACCTGGAAGGAGAAGACATGGGTGAAGCACACGGAGAACAGAAGTTGTTCTGGGATAATAATGAGACTCTGTTCTCTGACACCAGCTCTGACTCGGAGGATCATGAGGATCACCCACATTGGCCCAGTGCACTGGCTACTCAGCACCTCAGAGAGAAGATCCCCAATGATGGGGAAATCTAGTGTGCAATGGACAACCAATTCAGGAGTTTCTTCTAAAAGAACAGGAAGAACCCCTCACGGATTGTGCCTATGGATCGACTCTAAATATACAAGCAAGAGAATTTTGCAGAAGCTACTCAATCTTGGATGGCAACTTAATCTGGCAAGGCAGAAGAAAGGGACAAGGGGAAAATTCCTTCGGCAAAAGGAGAACAAGAACTTCTGGAAGCACTATCCAAAGCTGAAGGCCATGGGGCTTATACAGGAACACCAGATCATGGAGGAAAAAAAGGAGTGGGAGCTCAGGAGGTCCAGCCAGAGCAGATTCCTCACAGCCACCATCACTGCGCTGCAGGAAAAGATGCAGAAGCCAGAGGGACAAATGCTAAGGCATGTGGCAGAAACCTTGCAAAGAAGCTTTGGCCAAATGTGGAACCTCTCCTAGTCAATCTGGACGATTCTTATCTTAAAGTTGGGATGGACTTTGTAAAATCTTCCAAAGACATAAGCTATGCCAAAGAGGTGATTGCTCTACCTGGTCTCAGGAGGAAAAAAGGGCCATCAGAATTGGCCCTGGCCTCTCAGGTAAGAAATTCTTGGCCTCTATATATATATATGTGGGAATGCTCACTCTGCCAAGATCAGAGGAAGGAGATTCATTATACAAATTTACTCCTAGAATAAAATGTTTGAGGAGGAAGATTGTGCAAGATCACTTTAGGAAATGCCAAAGGCATCTAGCCAGGACTCTTTTCTTCTAGTAGAATGGTAGCATAAGCAAATATTTGTACATAGATGTGGTGATGGGTCTAGATGGTGTTGAATCGATTGTATTGAATAAACCTGTACCAAAAACAAACAAAAAAGAAGCCATACTAAGCTTGAGTTCACTCTTCCTAAAGACAAAAGTGATATTAAATACAATGTATCTGTGAAATGTTGTGAAGTAAGGTTTGCACTTATAGTATAAGTATAGATAGAGATATATAGAGATATAGTGTATGTAGTTAGTAATGTATCTTATAAATAAAGAGTCTTTTGCAAAAGCTAATTGTTCACTTGTTTTCAATTCTTTCTCAAATGACTTTTGACACATCTGCCTCTTCTTTGCCTGCATGATGATGTAGTTCATCTGGGCCAGGGAATTTAAATTTATCAAAGGTAACCAGTTGCCCTCTGATTACCAATGTGGATATCAAATGCCACATTTGTACATCATTTTTCTTCTGTCACACCCAATACAAAACCCATCCTCATTGGTGGGAAAAAAAAAAAAGAGAGAAGTAAAATTAAAATCAAACAGTTCTAGCTTCTTTTTCTTGTCAACGATCTCGATCCCACCTATCCCCAAACAAGGTTTTATCTTTTCTTTCTTCATATTTTCTTGCATTATAGCTCCAGAGAATGGCCATTATTTTGTTTCCTTTTATTTCCCTCATCAGCTTCAGTTTATTAGGAGATCCTATTTCTGACATGGTTTTGACATGACGAGGCCATTTTCTTATACTCATCCTCCATGTCAAAACAACATTAATTCGACTCTTGTTGCTGAAAAGGGGAGATTTTTGTCCCAAACCTATATAGTCCCAGAGAAACTGAATCCCATCAATGATATTCTTGCAAAAATCAATAAATAAATACAAATCAGAAGACATCAAATAATTGTCGCGAATGGAAGGATGGCTGCCCGGGTTTTTTTTTTTTTTTTTTTTTCCCCCAAGAGGCAAATAAAAGAGTTAGTAGGATCGCTCATCAACAGGGCCTAATCTGGATACAAATCTCGCCTAGGAGGCTGAGAAGGAGCAATCCGGCTGGATGTTTTATCCATTGGGCCACCTAGCAGGCTAAAATCACCAAGAAGCACAATCCCACAAGAGTACAAATGGAAGTCCACATTCAAGCATGGAAGGGCCTGGCATCTGGTATTCCCAAAGGCTAAGGAATTTGCCATGCAGCCAAGAAGAACTTAGCCAGCCAAAATTAGCCTATTTTTCTTCTCCCCAGGGAAAAAAGTGGACATTCAATCAAATAGTTGAATAAAGATACATCAAGGACACACGTATAATTTGTTCTATAAACTAGAGGTGGAAAGGAAATTGTACCCGGAAAAGGGTAAAGTGGAGGGACCACATGTCAAGAAGAGGCAAAGGGAACCTATTCTATCTGATAGAAGGAAGGGGGAGGGTGAACACAGTGGGAATCTCACTCTCCTCAGAACTGGCTTAAAGAGAAAAATATTGGACTTGTTCGATTTATGCAGAAAGTTCTCCCACCTCACTGAAAAGTGGGAGGGGGAAAGTGAAAAGGGAAAGAGTGAGCTAAGCCGAAGGGAATATAGGAATTGTGAGGTAAAGGGCTAAGAAAGGGGGAGGAACTCTATGGTGGGCAGAGGGATCCTCAAAAGGGAGGGGTGTGAGAAGGGAGTGGTGCTCACCAGTTTCCTGCTGGGCAGGGGAATAAAGGGGAAGGAAAGGAGAAAAGCACAACCAGGGGATAACAAGATGGCAAGTAATACAGAATGAGTCATTTGAACCATAAAGGTGAGTGGGGTCAACTCCCCCATAAAGAAGAAGCAGAGAGCAGACTGGATTTCAAGGCAGAATCCTACAATAGCTTGTTTACAGGAAACACACTTGAAGTAGGGCCATACCTACAGAGTAAAGGTCAAAGGCTGGAGCAGAATCTCCTATGCATCAGGTGAAGTCAAAAAAGCAGGGGTAGCCATCCTTAGGGGAAATCAGGCCAAAGCAAAGCTTGATCTAATTCTAAGAGATAAGGAAGGGCACTCTATCTTGCTAAAAGCTAGCATAGATAATGAAACTATATCCATATGAAACATAGATGCGCCAAGTGGTGTAGCATCTCACTTCTCAATGGAGAAATGAAGAGAGCTGCAAGAAAAAATAGACAGTACAACTAGAGTAGTGGGAGATCTCGACCTTGTACTTTTAGAATTACATAAATCAGATCACAAAACACATAAGAAAGAAGTCAAAGAGCTAAATAGAATACTAGAAAACTTAGCAATGATAAAACTTTGGAGAAAACTCCATGGACACAGAAAGGAGTACACTTTCTTCTCAGCAGTCCTCTACAAAAACAGCCCCTACGTGAGGACCAAAAAACCTCAAACTCCAATGCAGAAAGGCAGAAAGAGGAAAGGCATCCTTTTCAGAGCAGAATACAATGAAAATTACATTCAATAAAAAGCCAGGGGAAAATAGACCAAAAAATTCGGGGAAGGGAACGAATCTGATCCTAAAGAATGATTGGGTGAAACAGCAAATCATAGACATAACTAATAACTTCACCCAAGCAAATGACAATAATGAGACGTCATGCCAAAAGTTGTGGGATGCAGCCCAAGTGGTAACAAGGGGAAATTTTATATCTCTAGAGGCCTACTTGCATAAAATAGAGGAGGACTGTTATGCCACAGTTCTCTTTAACTGTCCTGACTCAGTTTCCTTGTACAAGTTTCCCTTGTCCCAGTCTCCCTAATTACTCCCCTAAGCTGTAAATCTCCCTCTGGTCCATGAAGGCTGAGGACCAATTAGTCTAAGATTATAAATTGTTAGTCCAAGCAAGATAAACAAGAGAGTAGACCTCCTGATTATCTTCTGTCCTTGAGAATTTACAACATCCCTCTAAAATATTCCAAGATAGTTCACTAACATCTTTATCTCTGGGTATTCAGACATCCTGTCTCTGGGTTCCTTTTTGAGTTCCAGCTGGGCTTTTCCCGCTCTTTCCTACTCTTTCCCTCTTCTTTGTCTCTAAAAGGTATATAAAGGTTAGAGATTCCTCCATTCATTGCTGGAGCATGGCGGCTGGCTGTGGATGCTGGACGCTGGATTCTTTGAGATGATAGTCTCCTCCAGACCTGGGACCAACATGAATTCCTTGGTCCCAGTATATCTTTATCTCTGTCTGACTGGATAATTTGAGACGAGAGTCCTGTCCAGTCAATCTTACTCTCCCATTAATAAAATATTAAAAACTCTCTAATCTCTCTCCTGCCTCAGTTTCTCTGGCATTACAGGACAAGGTCAATGAATTGGACTTGCAACTTCAAATGCTGGAAAAGGAACAAAAGAAAGCCCCTCAGTCCAACACGGCACTTGAAATTCTAAAAATAAAAGGAGACATTAATATCATTGAAAGTAAAAAACAAACAAACAGAAAAAAAAACAAAAAACAATGGAATTAATTAATAAAACTGAGAGTTGGTGCTATGAAAAAACCAAGAAAATACATAAACCCTTACTTAGTAAATCTGATTTAGAAAAGGAAAGAGGAAAATCACATTGTTAGTCTTCCAAATGAAAAGGGAGAACTCACCACTAAGGAAGAGGAAATTAGAACAATAATTTGGAGTGAATTGCCCACCTTTCTGACAATAAATTGGATAACTTCAATGAAATGGAAGAATACCTTCCAAAATATAGCTTGCCCAGATTAACAGAGGAAGAAGGAAATTGATGAAACAGTCTCAACTTAGAAAAAGCAATAGAACAAGCCATTAGTCAACTGCCTAAGAAAAAATCCCTAGGACCAGGTGGATTTCCATGTGAATCCTAGCAAACATTGAAAGAACAATGAACTCCAATGCTATACAAAGGAATTGAAAAAAAAAATCAACATTGAAGGAGTCCTAGCAAATTCCTTTGATGACACAGACATGGTACTGATACCTAAACCAGGAAGGTGGAAAACAGAGAAAGAAAACGCTAGGCCAAACTCTCTAAGGAATATTGATGCTAAAAGGTTCAAGAAAATATTAGCCAAAAGATTACAGAAAATCACGCCCAGGATACTATACCAGGACCAAGTAGGATTTATTCCCCGGAATGCAGGGCTGGAGAGACTGACAGGAACGGATGCTTAGTGAAATGAGCAGAACCACAAGGCAACAACAAGATTATGAGATGACCAATTCTGATGGACGTGACTCTCTTCAACAATGTAAGGAATCAAACCAGTTCCCATTGGTCCGTGATGAAGAGAGCCACGTACACCCTAAAGACGACTGTGGGGAAGGAGTGTGGTTCAATGTTGCCTGCCTGGTTGCATTTTATCCTGCTTCTTTTTGATACTGGTTTGATGTGATTTTTTCTTGTGCAGCACAATAATTGTATAAATATGGATGCCTATGTCGGCTTTAACATATGTCTCTAGGATGTGTGACATATATTGTGGATTACTTGTCATCTGGGGGAGGGCGAGAGGGAAGGAAGGGAAAATTGGAACACCAGGTTTGGCAAGGGCTTAGGGTCAAGTATTGCCCACTCCTATGGATTGAAAATACAAAACTTTCATAAAAATCGTTCTAAAATATCAAAAGAGTCAAAATTGTCTTTTGGATGGAATGGAGAACTCCTAAAGCCTTCTAGATGAAAAGGCCAGAGTGAAGTAGAAACTTTGAAGTGGAAACAAAAGAGTCCAAAAAAGGCCAAGCAGAGGCTAAGTACTTGAGTTCAAACCTTATTCCATGGAAGAATAGTCCTAAGTGTGAATAAGCCTCAAAGACCAGAGCCAAGTTGAAAGTTTGAAGTGACAACCAAGGGAGCCAGCCAAAGCACCAGTAGGGCCTAATTACCTGAGTTAGAACCTCCCATCCAAGAAGAGTCCTAGGTGTCAACAAGGCTCTGGGTCAAAGGAAGGCTAAAAGAGTTGACACCTTGCAGGAAGGAGGGGCTTCTGTGTCCTTTGGAAAGGTCTATAAAAGGCCCAGAGAAAAAAGTCTCAGCATTTCTGTATGCTGACAGCAGAAGAGTGAGGCTGAAGGAAAGCTCCCAGAAGACCAAAGGAAGGGTCATGGCTGGTGTATTTGAAGAGTCAGAGGCTAATGTCTGCATCATGTGCCGAGCCCATCCCCCCTGGATGTGGGCATAGTATCTGTTCTTCTTGCCTCAGCAGTGAAGTAAATGAGGAATTTGGAAAACAATGAACATTTAATTATCTACTTTATGTCAAGCACTCAGCTAAGTGCTGGTGGTACAAAGGGAGAGAAAAGATAGTTCCATTTCTCAAAAAGTGCACAATCTAAAGAGGGAAACAACATGCAGATAGTTATGTATAAACATGCTGTATGCAGAACAAATAAGAAGCATTTATAAAATGAACTGGGAAAAGAAATAGGAAACCACTCCAGTGTCTTTGCCAAGAAAACCTCAGATGGGGACACAAAGCATCGGACATTACTGAAATAACTGAACAGAAGTCATAGAAGGAAGGTGCTAGAATTAAGGAAGATTCCAGGAAAGGCTTTGGGAAGGTGTGGTTTTAACTGAAGTAAGCTAGGGATTGGGAAGTGTTCAAAAGGGAGGGGGATCAAGATGGAGAATCATTCCTCTCCCACTGGTTCTAGATCTGATTTTCACTAACAGAGAGAAATTGATGGCTGTGGCAAAAAGAATGAGAATGTTGAGGGATATGACAGCTCCTTCTCAGAGTTTAGGATAGAGAAAGAGAGGAAAGCTGGACATAGTCTGACATTCACCCTAGATTTTGGGAAAGCAATACTCAAAGGATTTAAGGTTAGAACCACACTCAGAAATGCCTTGGGGAAGTCAGTCTTTGGGAAGGAGAGGTGCTCAGGTGTGACACTTGGAAGACAAAGACTTGTCTGAAGAGATAAATATAGATGATATATGGGGAATTCACCAACCTGCTTAGCTATTACAAAGATTCTACATGGGATAGTAAAGCCAGGAAACATAAGATGAATTTGAGGCATTAGCATGTACTTATTTAAAAAAAGTGTTTGGAGGATGATTTCAGAAAGGCCTGGAGAGACTTACACTAACTAATGCTGAGTGAAATGAGCAGGACCAAGAGATCATTGTATACTTCAACAACAATACTATATGATGATCAATTCTGATGGACCTGGTCCTCTTCAGCAATGAGATGAACCAAATCAGTTCCAATGGAGCAGTAATGAACTGAACCAGCTACACTGAGGGAAAGAACTCTGGGAGATGTCTATGTACCACTACATTGAATTCCTAATCCCTATTTTTTTGCCCACCTACATTTTTGATTTCCTTCACAGGCTAATTGTACAATATTTCAGAGTCCAATTCTTTTTGTACAGCAAAATAATGGTTTGGTCATGTATACTTATATTGTATTTAATTTATACTTTAACATTTTTAACATGTATTGGTCATCCTGCCATCTAGGGGAGGGGGTGGAGGGAAGGAGGGGAAAAATTGAAACAAAAGGTTCAGCAATTATCAATGCTGTAAAATTACCCATGCATATAACTTGTAAATTAAAAGCTATTAAAAATAAAAAAAAAATTTTAAAGTGTTTGGAATGCTAAAGTTCACAATGAGCTGTGATTGGCTAAGAAAACACAAAGAGTTTTTTTAGTTATTGGAAGGAAAGGGAAGATCAGAGAAGGACTAGACACTTTGCTTGGAATGACTGCTCCTTAACTGACAACAGAGAAAAGGCTGACTTGCTTCAGACTTATTTGTTTACTTTCTCTGAAAAATAGAGTGACCTTTACCCTGGAAATGAGAGAGCAAAAATTACTGACCAAGTTGAAACTCAAGGTATATAAGGAGATAGTAAGAGAGAGCTTAACTTCCCTTGATAAATTTAAATCATTTAAATCCAAGTAAGTGCTTGTTTGGGTCCTGAAAGAACTAGCAAATGTGACAGCAGGGCCACAGTCAGTGATATTTGAAAGATCAGAGGGACAGATGTCTCTGTTTTCAAAAAGAGGGAAGAGAACAGTCTATAAACAATAGATCAATAAGTTTGAATTCAATTGCTGACAAAATTCTCAAACATTGTCATCAAAGAGATGGTTGCTGAACTAAAAAAAGGAATGCATTCATCATGATGAAGGGCTTTGAGCTTATGGCATATGTGGATCACTCAAAGAAATTGAATAGGGATTTCTAGGGGGAAAAAGAGAACCAGGAGCTGTGATTCAGGATTTGAAGTGTCATTGGAGGATCGATTCAAATTTTTCATTTTGGCTCCAGAGAGTAGGTAGAACCAGAAGCAATGGGTAAAATTTGCATAATTCAGTTTAAACTTGATGAGGTCAGGCAAAACATCCTAACAATTAGAATGAACCAGAATTAGAATGAATTGTCTCAAAAAGTGTCAGGAAGACTTTCAGCCAAGACTTAGGTGACAATATTGTGTTACAGTAGATATGACTTCATTTATGGATTGGACTAGATAGCTATTGATGACCTTCTATGTCAAATTCTGTTCTTGCTTACTCAAGAGCTGAGACTATTATCTAAACAAAGAAAAAGAAGTGAATGAAGAATGGTGATTTTCTAGATTATGATATGTAGTTGAATAGACAAATTCAGAAATCTTGTCCTTCAAAATAAGGACAAAATCTTGTCCTTATATCTTGGAAAAAACAGGACAAAATGACAATGATCAATATTTTTTTCCCAAAAGATACTGAATATTTTTTATACCATGGTCATTTCCCCAAACATCTGTCTTCTTAAAAAAAAAAAAAGAAAAGAAACTTAACAAATTGTGATAGTGATTGATCATCTAACATACTATACAACCTTCTGCACCTCTGTCTTTCTACCAATAGAATGGAAGTGTGCTTCATCATTGGTCCTATACAATCAAGATTGATTATGACAGTTAATCTGCATCCTGGTGCCTTTTTGTTTGGCCCATTTTTCTTCTGGAGATGATATAGAGCTGCACCTCCTGGCTGTGTACTCTGTAGAATCAACATTTTTGAGTCACTCAGAGAAACAGGGTGTCCATAAATTGCAAAATATGAACTATGAATTGCATGTACAGAATAGCATAAAATATAGAATGCCATATTTGGAGGTCATAAGGGACTTTAGAGGTCAACTAGTCCAACTTCTTTGTTTTGTAGATGAGGAACAGACCCTGGCAGGTGACGGGATTTTCCCAGCTTTCACATAATTTGTTGTAAGTAGTAGGGATTTGAAGCCAGGTTCTCCAGCCTTGAATTCAGTTTCCACAATTTTTTTTTCCCACAGTAGAACAATTTGACTAAACCCTCATCCCTCCGATCCAGAATCTAACACTTCTATCTTGGTCTACCTACAATCTGGCAGCAGTATTCAGGAGAAGTTGGAAGGAGGAGAACCAAGTCAGAAAAATAGTTGCCCCTCTTAATACTCCAATGGTCCTGAGATCTCAATGACAGGAAGAATCCAATGGTGATCAAAACCCAGCCATTCTGGTGATTATCATTCATGTATCACTAGAAAAAGAAGCGTCCCAGTTATGTACGGATGTGAGTCAGAGATAGTCCACATGCTTTATTGATCTTACCTATGTCCTATCAGCTCAGAGAAGGCCCCAAGAATATGAATGAGACCTTCTTGAGAGTTGCAAGCATAAGGGTCACACAGAATGTCTGGGTTTTGATCACCATTGGATTCCTCATAGAATCCAATCCAGATATCAGAACCATTGGACTATAAGAAGGGCAGCTTTTTTTTTTTTTTTTTTTTTCTGATTTGGCTCTTCCTCTTCCAACCTCTCCTGAATACTGCTGCCAGATTAATCTTCTTTAAATAGCACTTTCACCTTGTAACTTCCAATTCAGAAACCTTCAAGGAGGCACAATTTCCTATAATGTCAGATCTAAACTCTTCTGCTTGCCTTAGCTTGGATGGTGCCTATTTTCTGTTATCTACTTATGCTCTCCCCACTCCTGTGAGGGCAGGAGGTAAAGGCAAAGTTTTCTGATTTAGTGATCAATCACAGTGAGTGGCCTGGCAACCAACCTTGGTTTATAAGATGGTATACCTTACTACTGATTGGCCACAGCTTGGAACTTGTTAGAAATTTACCAACATAAAAGAACAGGAAAACTGTAAGCTGGGAAATAAAGCTCAGTTCCCAGTGTCTGGGGACATTTTTCTACCGAGACACTTACAAAGTGGGTATAAGCACACGCTGTATACTTTTGGGGGATCTCAGTTGGAACCTGGTATGCAATATTGAGGGCCTAGTGATAGGTGATGCAGATCTAGAAAGCATTAGACCTGCTCAGTTAACTTCAGATGCTTTATGAGTATTTTGATTTTCTGATATTCTTTTTGAACATGTTCCCTTGCTCTAAAACCCCAAATTAACTTAAGTATACTTTTAGGAAGGATAGTAGAAGCTGGTGTTAGAAGTATGAAATATTAAAAATATGAATGAAATAAAGTTACATTTGAGGTGACTATTTAGAGGAAAGTATCATAATTTATGAAAATTAAATGTCCTCTGAACCCCTTTATTTCTAACATGGGGCTCATGATAGGATCAAATTTAAGGGATGTTTTGAAGACAATAATATTATATGTGTGTATGTGTTTGTGTATATTATGTATATATTATACACATGTATGTGTAGATATGTATGTATATAGAGCTCTGTAAACCTTAGCTATTATTATTACAACAATTTTTAATAATGAAATGTAGGGAATAAGCACTTTCTCTTTCTTTTAAAAAATATTATTTTTCCCCCCAGTTACATGGAAAACACCAATTTTTAACATTTGTTTAAAATTCTGAATTTCAAATTCTCTCCCTTCCTTCCTTCCTCCTCTCCTTAGCCCCCTCATTGAGAAGGGAAGCTATTTAATACAGGTTATACATGTGTAGACTTGCTAAACATTTCTATAATAGTCATGTTGTGAAAGAAAATATAGAGCAAAAATAATCCTCGAGAAATTTTTTTTTTTTTAAAGCATGTTTCAATTTGTATTCCGATGTCATCAGTTCTTTTTCTGGGAATGGATAGCATTTTTCATCCTTAGTCTTTCAGAGTTGTCTTGAATCATTGTATTGCTGAAAATACCTGAGTCATTCACAGCTGATCATTTTATTAATTTAATAATATAGTTTCTGTTCCTTTGTACACAGTTTATTTCACTTTGCATCAGCTCATGGAAGTCTTTTTAGGTTTTTCTGAGAGCATCCTGCTCATCATTTCTTGTGGCACAATAATATTCCATCATGACCACATACTACAGTATGTTTATCCAGTCCCCAATTGATGGCATCCCTTCACTTTCTGATACTTTGCCACCAGAAAAGAACTGCTATAAATATTTTTGTACATATAGGTATTTTTTTTTCAGTTTTTAAAGAAATCTCTTTTGGAATGTAAAACTATAGTGTTATTGCTAGGTCAAAGGGTATGTATGGTTTTGTAGCCCTTAGGGCATAGTTCCAAATTGCTGTACATAATGGTTGAATCAGTTCAGGACTCTACCATCAGGGCATTAATGTATTATTTTCTCCACATTCCCTCTACCATTCATTATTTTTTTCTGTTCAATTAGCCAATCTAATAGGTATGAGGTAGTAATTTGCATTTCTCCAATCAATTGTGAATTAGAATTTTTTTAAAAATATAACTATTGATCACTTTGATTACTTAATCTGAAAGCTCTTTAAAAATTTTCCATCATTTATCATTTGGGGAATGGATTTTATTTTTGACTCAGTTCTCTATATGTTTGAGAAATGAGCCTTTATCAAAGATACTTGTCTCATTTTTTTCAGTTACTTTTGCTAACTGTATTTCATTCTATCTTTTTCTTTTACCTGTTTATTCTTTTCTCGTTCCTTTCATCCTATTCCTCAAAAATGTTTTGCTTCTGACTATTCCTTCCCCCAATCTGCCCTCCATTATATTACACTTCACCTTTTTTCACCTTTCCTCCTACTTTCCTGTAGGGGAAGATAACTTTCTATATTGTGTGTGTGTATGTGTGTGTGTGTGTGTGTGTGTGTGTGTGTGTGTTGTGTGTGTGTAATTGGATTTGTATGTGATCCCCTCTTTGAGCCTCTGCTGAGAGTAAAGTTCATTCATTTCCCTTATCTCCCCCTTCTTCCTCTCCATTGTAAAAACTTTTTCTTGCCTCTTTTATATGAGATAATTTGACCTCTTCTACTTTTCCCTTTCCTTTTCTCCTAGTACATTCCTTTATCACCTTTTTAGATATTATTCCTTCCTATTCATCTCACATCTGTGGCCTCTATCTATATATACTCTTTCTAACTGCCCTAATAATGAGAAAGTTCTTATGTGTCACAAATATCCTCTTGCCATGTTGTAATATAAACAAACTTTATTAAGTCCCTTATGATTTATTTTTCCTCTCTACTTTTTTATACTTCTCTTGAGCCTTGTATTTGAAAGTTAAATTTTTCCATTCAGCTCTGGTCTTTTCATCAAGAATGCTTGAAAGTCCTCTGTTGTGTCCTGCTTTCTAGAGCCCCCGAGTTGGAGTGCTTTCTACCATTGCTTTCTAGAGCCCCCACACCAGGGTGATTAAACTATACCTTCCTGTATATAAATATATATAAATTATACTTGAAGAAGTAATGAGGCAGGACTCCCAAGCATGGCGAAAAATGGAGTGTGTTTATTTCAAGGGTTTTCCCCTTTTTAATAAGTAAAAAAAACAACTCTGAGCATGTGGGACCACATAAACAACTTGCTATTGCACATAGTTGCCACCTGGTATTATTTTTCCACCTGGTATCACTCTACTTCAATCTCAACACAGATTGTCACTGTCCCCTGACTTCTCAGGAAGGCTGAGAACGCTTAGGATAGATGGGGAGCTGAAGCAGACATTGATAGCAGATTCCCTCTGGGCTATACCTAACCCAAAGTTTCCCCACTGACTGTGACTCTCTATGTCTCACCCTTTCTTTTGTTTTAATTGAAGCAGGTATACATCAGTGGTTAAATCCATTACCATAGGAAGAATCACACAGGCAAATTGTAATATCATACAAGTAGTAACATAACAAACAATATGAATAAACAAAATACTATAAAGATTTCCATGAGTCCCAGAAGGAAGGTATAAAAAATAACTATCAATTCACAACCACACATACACCTCCTTCAGCAACCAAGAAATAGTCCAAAGACATTCTATTGTCCATCACTTAATGTCTTAGGGAATTCAATGATTCCTACAGGTTTTAAGTCCTGCATCAGTCTCATTGAGAATTATTTTTGATGTTCATGAGTATACAAAGGGTTAAACTGCCAGGCTCCTTCAGTGGTGAGCACAATCAACGATGGAATCACCCGCTGTTTCTTGGATCTTCTCCTTCGTTTCAAGGGTCTGCTCCGTCTCTCTCCAATGAACAAAGTGAAGACGGCTCCTTGGCACTCATCTGATTCCTTCTCTATCTGTTGAGATATAAGCAAACTCTCTCCCCCAAGCAGTTCACCTATCTGGTCCCTTCCATTCACCACTTCTGGGTCTCTCCACATCACCTGGAGATTATTTAAAGATAGTGGATTTGCTCGCACTGGACACTGCCCTTCCAGTGAGTTATAAAACCTGTCTGTTGGAGCCAGTGCATCTCCATCAAAAATACTACTAATAAAATTAATACATAAAGTTAAATTTAGAAGTTCTCTAGAAGTTTTACCTGTGGCTTCCCCTCCCTTTTATTTTTGGAGAAGTGTCTTGATCCTGGATTCTGTTGTTGGGAGTCAAAATCTGGATAATTATCACCAAATTGCATTTTAGGAATGTGTATCAGTAGGCCTGATGCTATTACTTCTCCTGGGTGATAGATCATACATTGCCTACCTATGTTAGTGACTGGGATATTAACTACGTATTCCCCAGTTTCCCCAATCAGTGTATGGATAGATACTGTTCTGTAAGAACTCTCAGGAAGTGAAAAGGTTACAGCAACTGTATGTGGAGGCAAGTGATTCATAGGCCAGACAGGGACAGGTTTCAGCTCTCCAGGGGATATCTCAGTAGTTCCAGCTGCATACAACTTTATTCTTCCCAATCATAATCACTTTTCCCCATCAGGTTGCTTCTCAGGTGACTGATAATGTCTGAGTACTGAACTTTTAAAGACTTTCTGGGTGTAACAGTGGCTGCTATCATGTCCCAAGTATTTTTTTTTTTATTTTATTTTATTTTTTTTTTGCCTGAGGACTGGAGCCAAGTCCTGCTTCCGTTTCCCTGCGTCAATTTTCATTTTGATGCCCAGTGGAAGTCCTTGTTGCATTTTGGACATGGGGTTTGGGTCTTGTTCTTCCACCCTCTATCCTGCCTCCCTCTATTTTTCACTCTATCTTTTTGACAACATTAAGCTTTCAGATGCCCTACTTTACCACATTGAAAGCACTGATGAGTCTCTTTGGAAGCCCCTTCCCAAAAGGGACTCTGTCTTTCCATGTTCAGAGCTTGAAAAGCCAATATCATATTCTGGGCATAAAAAGTATTTGTGCTCACTGTGGCACACAGCATCTTATGTTCTTGTCTAAAGGAGCATCCTTTTTTAGTTCTAATATAACTCTTCAACAAACCTCATTAGCATTTTCTCTAGCAAGTTGTCTTATCATAATTTCTGTTGCTGCATTTTCACCAATCGTTCATGTGACAGCTGTCTGCAGATGTCCCACGAAATCAGCAAAGGGTTCATTTGGACCTTGTACTATTCATGAAGGCTTCCCCTCAATCTTGTCTTCTTGAGAGGGTGCCCCATGCTTTGACAGTAGCAGAAGCAATTAGCTCATACACTGAAAAAGGGTAATTAATCTGTGTTAAAGGGTCTGCATAAGGACCTACACTTGCTATTTAGTCAAAGTTTACTGGTATATTAACTCCAGTCTGCTTATTTTATTGGGCTTGTATTCTACAGAGTTCACTATACTCAGAAAGCTACAACAACTTTTGTCCAGGTTCTAAACATGTCCTTGCTATAGATCTCCAGTCATTAGGTGGTAAAAGTTCATAAGCCAGATTCTCTAATAGCATCTCTTTACATAAGAAGATGTAGACCCATAAAGAGTACAAGCCTTTTTCAGATCTTCGATAATTTCCAGATTAAAAGGAGTGTATCTTCTCCTAGCTTGACCTGAAGAGTCAAACTCTTCAATCACAGGATATGCTTCTGTTCTCAATACAATTGTATCCTGCCCTTCCTCCTTTGCTTTAACTAATGCCTCCTGCAAAGGGGACATAGTGGGTGGGCAAAACTGCTGCATGGGTGGTGCTGATAGTGTCACTGCCCCTCCCATTCCTCCTCCTTCCTCTGCCCACAAAGGTAAAATTGAGAGAGGAGAGTCAGGAAATGGGGAATGCTCCAAGGGCACCTGCTCCAGTGTAGGAGGAAGTGAAATCGGAAGCACCATATTCTTTAGGCTTTTCAACAGGGTACTTGAGGTACTTAACTTGGCCTTGCCTTCCAGCTGCTTGTCAGTACCATCTCCCTCAGGCTTTTTCTCCTCACACTTCCTTGCCTGGCCATTTATATTATTATTTTTTTCTTTTTTTTAGAACTTGTGGGATTCTTTAAAGCCAATTGTATTATATGGTACATAAGGAATGTTTCCTCAGGAATTGAATCAGGACCCATAGCTTTGTAATATTCAATTAGTTCTTCCACTATTTTCCACATCTCTGGTTCTAATCTTTCTTCCTTAGGGAGATGAGGAGATGAGTACTCTAATATAGTTAAGAGCCCAGTGATCTGTCTCTGAGTTACCAACAAACCTTGCTTCTCTATTAACTTAACTACTCATGCTTCCCTCAAGGGAGGGGAGGTTTTTTTCATAGTATCTGCCCCATTTGGGCTGAAAAATGAAAGTGACTAGACTATCCCTTACAGATTCTTCCCGTTTGCCTATTTTTATACTTACCCTATTCCGGGTCACAGGTACTTCTCCACTGAACTCGGCCAATCACATCAGTCAAGCTGATGTCTGTAGGACCTCGCCTAGAGCCCCACATTTGGGCACCAAATGTTGTGTCCTGCTTTTCAGAGCCCCAAGTTGGGGTGACAAAGCATACCATTGCTTTCTAAAGCCCCCACATTGGGGTGATTAAAATGTACTGTCCTAGTGGAGAAGTGATGAGGCAGGACTCCTGAGGAGGGTGGAAAAATGGAGTCCATTTATTTCAGGCGCTTTCCCCTTTTTATAATGTAACAAAAACAACACTGCCCACTTGGGACCACATAAACAACTTGCTATTATACATAGTTTGCCACCTGGTATTATTCTTTCACCTGGTATTACTCAGCTTCGATCTCAACACAGGTTGTCACTGCCCCCGACTTCTCAGGAAGGCTTAGGGAACCTTAGGGGAGATGGGAAGCTGAACCAGACATTGTTAGCAGGTTCCCTCTGGGCTAAAGGGTCTTATATCTCACCCAGAGTTTCCCCACTGACTGTGACCCTCTACAATCCTCCATTTCATTGAATATTCATTTTTCCCCTGAAAGATTATATTCAGTTTTGCTGGGTCAGTGATTCTTGATTGTAATCCTAGCTCCTTTGTCCTCTGGAATATCATATTCCAAGCTCTTTGATTCTTTAATATAGAAGTTGCTAAATCTTGTGCTATACTAATTATGGCTCCATAGCACTTGAATTGTTTTTTTCCTGGTTGCTTGCACTATTTGATCTTTGACCTGGGAGCTCTGGAATTTGGGTATAATATTCCTCGGAGTTTTCTTTTTGAAATCTTTTTCAGGAGGTGATCATTGGATTTTTTCAATTTCTCATTCCAGAATATCAAGACAATTTTTTTTTTTTAATCATTTCCTGAAAGATGATGTCCAGGCTGTTTTTTTTTTTTTTTTTCATCATGGATTTCAGATAGTCCAATATTTTTAAAAATTATCTCCCCCGGAACTGTTTTCCAAGTCAGTTGTTCTTCCAATGAGATATTTAATGAGAATCAGCATTTTAAGTATCTACTATGTCCCAGGCCCTGGGCTAAATGTTTTACAAATAGATCACTTTACTCATATAACAATCCTGTAAAATAGAAGCTGTTATTACTGCTGTCTTATAGTTAAAATACTTGAGGCAGTCAGCAGGTAAGTGATTGCCCTGCCTCATAAAGCTGGTAGGTATTTGAGGCTGAATTAGAACTAGGATCTTCAGACTCTGGTTCTTTGCACTCTCTCCAATGTGCCACCCAGCCACCCAGAAGCTAGTATTTGCTGAATGTTATCTGATGACTGGTCTAGCTGTGTTTGGAGAAACTCTGCTCCAGAGGGCAGAATGCCAAATAATAATTTTAAGTGTTCCCCCACCAAAAAAAGTAACAACACAAAAACAAACAAACAAACAAAAAATAATTCACAAGGCAAATATCTGTTGAGATATGAAAAGGTTGTGTTCTGTCAATTGAATCTTTACATATGGAGATCATAGATTTTATGAAATATTGAGGTAAATTATACTTTTTGAAAATAAAACTCATGGCTTTCACTCTTCCTTCTAGGAAATTTTCCTCAACTTGAAAAGTACTGTGGAGAAATACCATAAAGCCATGGAAAAGGCAGTGAGGGCCTGTGCAGCCAAGATAGATGGAAAAGCTGCTGAGCTAAAAAGAAGGATGTTTAGAATTTAGTCTGAGCTGAATTGCTTCATTTTATTTGTACATAGCTTAAAGCATGCTAAATTTCACATTTTTGAGAAAGGGAATAATCAAATCAGACAGTTTGAGTATTAGGATAAATAGACCGTGTGGCTCTCTGGATGTGAATTAAAACGTTCTTTGATACATAATGATCTTCTAAAATACACAAAATGCTTTAAAACTCCTTTTAAAGAAATAGCTTGTACATAAAGTAATTTGCCTCAGGAGTCATGTGTCTGGGCTCTAGTTGCTTGTCAGAAGTAGTGAAGAGAGCCAAAAATGTGTGACGGCAGTTAGTATGGTTTTGTTAGCACTTGAGGAGGATTTAAGGTGTTTCAAATCATTTTGGAGAGCTTCTTTGCATCTCTACCCTTTTCTAACTGAAATTAGATTTATATTATTCTTTAGTGTTATGCATATCATTATTCTTACATCCATTATGTCACTTGACCCTCATGTTAACTTTAAGGTAAATGCATCACCATTTTACAATTGAGAAAACAGGTGTTCCCAGAGATGAGGGACTTGTGCAAGGTCATACAGCAGAAGGCAGGATTTATACCTGTGTGCTCCTAACTGCAGCATTCTTCCTATTGGACCAAGGGAGAAGTATCTGATGTGGCAGGCAGGTGTCTGCCCCGTGACTAAGACCTGGATGAGCTCTGTTCTCCCCTAAGAAAGTAATAGCAGTGGAATAGCCCAAATGACCAACAGTTGGGTTGCAGTGTTAACCTCCATGTTCACACCTTGAAACCTATAGGTCATCACCATATTTAATATTTGGAACTTTGCCATATATACTTGGAAGAAGGGAAGTGCTCCTTGGCTCCTACTCCAAAACTTCTTTAAAATCTAAGTGTTAAATGTTATATTAAGTTTAAATTGTAAAATTTAGGATTAGTTTCTCACCTAAAAGCAAAGTGAAAACTAATTTTTTTGGCCCTGTATGTATTATTTTAAGTTTATTTAATTCAGACTCAAGTAAGATTTTGAGGAGAAATGTAGAACTTTAAAAATATTGCTATGAAAATACAGAAAGCAGCCTCCAGTTATTTTTTTTTATATATCTAGTCAGCCTATTTGCTACGAGTAGAGCAAATATTTAATTTCACGTTCAACTGACATGTTTCAAGGAACTAATCCCTTTTATGACAAAGCAAGGGAAATTGAAATTTGCACCTTACAGGCCGAAGTTAATGCATCTGATTATAGCTTAACAGGATGTTTCCTATTTTTAGTAGCACCAGAGAAGTTTTATGCTAAATTCTATTTTCAAATTCAGTGCCTACCACATATTCCAATTAAATTTGCTCTTTCCTTTTGATTGAAATATATTTTTCATCTTCCTATCCATATTGCCACCAGGGGGCATAATGGAACTTAAATTACCAGTGATCCAACCTTTTCAATTTGAAGGTATGGAAAATAAAAGCCCCAAATATTTCTAAGTAATAGTCATGCCTGAAAAGTTGGACATAGGAATCAAAAGACATTCTAGAGATAGTTTCTTTTTTAGTAATTTTAGTGGGTCTGAAATGTTGTCTTATTCTTTTGATAGGGAAATAGCAAACTATAAATCCTGTCTGAGTCATTGCAGGGCATTGCAGGTTCTCCCACTATCTCTGGAAATTATCAGCTTTGCAGAACCCTCAGACATATCTGGTTACTTCTGCCCAGCAATCTATGTAGTTATCATCAGAACTGTAAGACCTGTTTTTGCTCTTCCCCATTCCTTTTTAATTTCTTAGCACAAAGAGACAGAAAGGGAGTTAACTTGCTTGGTATAGACTGAGGGCAGAGACTTAGACACAGTCAAGAGACCTGGATAACTTCTGGGCATAAAATTGGGAAACTAATGTCTATAGTACCTAACTTGCAGGCTGCATATAGGAACACATACATACACATATATGAAATACATATATATGGTGTGTATGCATACATAAACACATATTTGGTCATTTTATATATACATATTACATATCAATATACAATAAAACTTCAAATATTAAATGTGTTATATAAATATATGAATGTTAGTTTTCCTAACATTTAGGAATGTTACGAAACATTCCTAACATTTTTCCTAATCTAGTAACAACTTGCTTATTTACTCTGAAAGTAATTTGCTTCAGTTATCTCATTTGTCAAATGAAGGGGCTGGATTAAGTGGCTTCTAACATCTCTTCTAGCTCTAATTGTGCTGTTATCTTATTTTTTAGTAACCTTAAAACTAAACAACCGAAGTGATTACCAAGGTGTTAGCACATTTGAGAAAAAGCTGGGGTCAGAATTTTGATTTGATTCCAAATTCAGTGTTTTTTTTTTTTTTCACTATAAACCATACTCTTTAGACCTCTAAATTAAATCCCTAAAGAAGCAGCATCTTATAGCAAGTGGTAGCAATAATTTTTCTGTCCTACTGCCCAATCATGTCTGGTTACTTCCTCTGGCAACATGATATGAATGAGGTTTTAACTCAAGTCTTTGATTCCCACATGAATCACCCTTTTTTGTTCTGTAAAAATAGGTAAAATCTTTAAACCCCAGCCATTTATCCTACAAAAATGTATGCCCTTGGTCACAAGGACTTGTATGAGAAATATATGAGTGAATTAGGACAGAAATGATTACCAATTACTGATAAAGAACTCAAAATACTGACCCTTCTTCTAGGAGAAGTGACAAGCCAATAATTTCATCTTCCTGTATAAGGAGTAACAATCAGAGAATCATGAAATTTAAGACCCTTAGAGATCATCTACTTGACAAGAATAATGCTACAGAGTTGGTAGGTTTGGCTATCGGTGATATGTTGCCATTGCCTTACAGGGACAATGTAGGTATCTATGCTTCATGAGTGGGGGAAGGCAGGTACTAATAAGAAAGATGCAAATTTCTTTGGGCTCTGTGAGGAATTATTTTAGGAATTTTTTTTTAATTTCAAGGATTTTAAAGTTATACAAATTGTATTTTGCCTCCTGGTGGCAATAGTGATAGGAAAATGAGTGTATTTCAATCACAACAGTAGAGTCAGTTTAATTAGAAAGTATGATAAGAATTAAATTTGAGGTAGGTAATGGAAGTATTATTCAACTTTATGTATGAGAATCAATTCAGAGAAATTACATGACTGGCCTAACGTGACAGCAAGTTAGTAGGTAGCCAATGCTCAAAACCAAGTTATCTGATTTCAAGTCTAGGAGTCTTGTCAACACGTATGTAATGCGTCTACATATAATTTACAGGCATATTACATATAAAATTTAATTCTCCACTAAATCTTCAATGAGAAGTAGATGTAAAACACATATTTGCCATTTTATAGATGAGAAAACAGGTACTGATTGATTACAATCATATAATAATCACAGCTGACATTTACAACAGTGCTTGATGGTTTGCAAAGCATTTTACAAATTATTCCTTTGGATCCTAAGAGGTAAGTGTAAAAGTATCACCATTTTACAGATGAAATCAGGCTTTCTAAGTTCATTTGATCAAAGATGCAAAAGCTTCTGATCCCTAAATCCCCCTAAATTGGTGAGGAAGTTTGGGATGCTGATTGGTTCAATTAAACTCTTTAAAGTTTGCCAAGAAGAGCTCAAAATCTTTGTTGAGGTTCTGAAACTACCTTGCCCCTGCCTCTGCTTCCCTCTGATGGTATAAAATTAGCCAGTGACAGAAATTAACCCTTTCACAATGACTGAAAGCTAACTATAACAGCTTCATGTGTGGCTTGATTGCCATACAATGTACAAAAGCAAATTCTCTAAGTTAAGTGGGAAGTTAGAGACAATTTTTTTCACTTCTACCTTGATGAGAATTCTCACTTCTTAATTACATAAGTAGTCACCCAACTTTCTACTTCAAGCCTTTTATAAGAAAGGACAAACCCACCAAATACCAAAGCAGCCCATTCCCCTTGGACATTTGTTAGGAAATCTTTCTCTACATCAAGCCTAGAGTTGCCTTTCTTCAACTTCCATCCATTGTTTCCAGTTTAACCTATTGACATCTCCATTTCTTCTCTATGTATCTTCACACAAGGTGTCCCCCATACATTTAAAATCTCCTCCTTTAAGAATCTTTGGCTTCCTTAGTAATAACAGGAAATTATTTAGCACTTATGAATTTTTTTCAAGCTTCTTTTAATTGTTACAGTGTAAGGATTAAAGGGTTTATCCTCATTTTACAGATAAGGACAATGAGACAGTAGTTAAATAACTTGCTCATGATCAATCAATAAACATTTAGTACTCATCTCATGCCAGTTACTGGGGATATAAATAAATGAAATAATTTCTACTGTCAGGGTGCTATCAGAAAAGACAACATATTCACAAATATAAGATGAATGCAAAATAACAAAATAAACAAATACAGGGCAATTTGGGAGGCTGGGCACTGAGAGTTAGGAGCCTTCAGAAAGGCTTGGCCCAGAAGGGAATATTTAGTTTGCAATCTGAAGTGAGATTCTGTAGCAGAAGTGAGGAAAGTGTTCAATTTAGGTGTAAATGGGAGAAACCAAAGCAAAAAGTATAGGGATGGGAGATGGAATACTACGAGTAAGGAACAGAATTAAGGAATTTGGGTGGATTGCAGAGTGAGGTAGGGGAGACTAGAAGATTGAAGCCAGGCTGTAAAGCTCTAAATTAAATAGTATATACCTGGTTCATGAGGCAATAAGGAGTCATTGAAGTTTATTGAATAGAAGGGTGACTTCCCCACAAAGGAGAATGAAGAAATCATGAAGGCAATCTGTCTCATTAAGAAAGGTCATCGTGATAATCTTAGCTAGGTCTGAGGCAGCCCCATATACCCAAGAAATTGGCAAATGTTGCTGCATCTGCTTCCATAACATTTCTTCCATATTCCTTTTCTCTATTTGTGGTTTGCACTTCAGTTCAGGCCACAAAGAGAAGAAAGGAAAGGGAACAGTGAGAATAGCCTAATTTGGGTAAAATGGAAAATATGTGAAAAGAAAGACAAATGAGATCAATATGATCAGTCGTTGGAGTCAGATTATAGATAATCATGAATGACAGGAGTTTATATTTAGTTGGTAATGGGGAACTGCAGAAGTTTTTTATTAGACCACCATGAGTCTAGTGGTACATTTGGAAAGTTATTCATACTGGTGTAGAGGGTAGATTTGAGACTGTATTATTGGTAGCATTTGTAGACAAGATAAAGAGATATGGGCTGGATGATAGTACAGCTGGTGTCTTCCTGACTAGGTAATTAAGTAAACAATAAATGGTTTAATGAAGCAGTATCAACACTGCATTTTAGTGTCAGTGGTGTGTCTTGGAAATTTAGATTTTATTTTTGTTCATCAAAACTAGAATCATATATAGGCAGATGGAAGGTAGCTCAGAGGTCCAGGCTAAACCCAAAGCTGGGTAGAAATTGAAGTCAGTGGGGGTTACGTGACTATCCCCAAATCACACAGGTAGTAAATAAAAAGCCAGAATTTGAATTCATGTGTTTGTTTGTTTATTTTATAGAAGAATTAGATAAAAACAAGAATTGCATACTCATTTATTTTTATAGATGAATGAAATAAAGAAGGCTGCCAAACACTGTGGATGACAGAATTAGAGTAAAATTAAGAGATAATTGCTATACATATTTAACAAACACATCAAATAAAATATACTTAATGCTTTATTCTGATGTAGAATGGGGGAAAGGGGAAGGAGGTGACTCTGAGTTCCCAAAAGGTTGTTTCAGTAAAGTGAAAACTTTAGCAGAATCTTATCTAATTGGGAAAGTTTGGAATTTTAGTCTAAGAAGAGAATTTATATCTGTTGCCTGAACATCAGACCGACTCAGTGAATAGGGGCACAGAATGAGAAGGGTGGCCACTTGGGGAGGATTTTTTGGCCATAACTCAGGTCTTCTAGTGGTGTCAAACTCAAAAAAGAGAGGGTCACTGACCATTCACAAAGATCCCTGTTAGAAAATCCACAAGTTAACATTATGTTGTATTTTTATTTATTTTTGTTAAATGTCATCTAATGATATTTTTGAACAGTTAGATGGTACAGTGGAAGACTCATCTTCCTGCATTCAAATCCGGCTTCCGACACTTCCTGATTAGGTGACATTTAACCTTGTTTGCATTAGTTTCCTCATCTATAAAATGAACTCAAGAAGGAAAGAGCAAACCACTCCAATATCTTTGCATATGGACATGACTGAAAAATAATTGAAAATGATTTTCATCTGGTTCTACTGCTTGGGGCCTGTGGGCTGTGAGTTTGATATCTCTGTTCCAAGGCATGGCAAGGTCATATTCTGAAGTAGTGTTTATATCATTGAAATGACAGATTGGTTAATAAGTATGCAGGTACACTGAAATTTATTACCAATATTTAGATAAAGATAAGCCCATGCATGTTGGTTGTTAAACAATAGATAAAATGTTGTTATTATAAGTAATGGACAAAATAGGAAAAACAACATGATGATCACCTGTAGAATGAAAGTCCAGATTTCATTAAAGTTGCTTTATCATTGAGGGAGTGCCTAGAACCCGAAATATAAATACATCATATCTCCTATAGAAGCTGATACTTTATTCTCCTCTAGGTGTCTCTTGTTAAAAAGATAGGTCTCTGGACCTTTGATTTTCTTTGTACTTGTTTTAATATTTAAGTGGCTGGATTATTTTATTAACTAGCATAGTTACTCCAGTGATATAGACTAATCTATCCATACTTCATCTTGGGTAATTCTTGTCTTGGTCTCCCCATAAATATTTCATAGAACTATCCAATGTGACGGAGGAAGACCTTCTAAGTTTTTTTTTTTTTTTTTTTTTAACTGCATGGACACCAATAGTACTTTCATTTTTTATTCTTTACTAGTTCTACATGACTATCCTATCCCTCTTTCTGTTAATAAATTTTTTGGACAATTACTTGTATACTATTTCTTATATGTACATTATCACTGTTAATATATTTCAGCATAAGTTATCTCTATCATATTTTGGAACACACAAAATTTGGATTCTTTAGAGATTATGATATTCCTTGTGTGGTAATTATATAACATCTCTGGAAATAAATTATTATTAGAAATTACTTTTCTCAGGGAGCACTTTTAGGCTGTAGGGAGTGTTGCCCAATTTCTCAAATTTAATTCCCCTTAATATTCTCTGATGTAATTCTGAGCCCAGTTCATTTTTCATTTGTAGAGCCTGCTCAAAATCTATGTGCTATATGACTAGTTCAGTGGACATGCATTCATCTGAACAGTAAAAAACAATAAAGATCATTTCTCCTTTTGGTTTTCCTGTATGTATTTAGACAGGTCTCTTTTGAGTTTGAGTTGTTGTAGATCTCACTGAGTAGTACCTATAATATTCTGTATCTTGATGTTTAATATAATCAATACCATATCCTTCATACAAGGTGAAATCAGTTTTAAGAAACCAAGAATGACTTTAAGTGGATATGTTTATATCTATTAATTATTTAATAAAAAAAGGGGAAAAAATAGATACTTTCCTCATTATCTTCATTTTGCTTTCTCCATCTTTTTCCCATTTTCCATTAAAAAAAAGGTGTAGACTAGTTCAAACCATTTATTATAAATTCCATTGATAAGGTTTGATCTTAAAAATATCATAAAGTAGAAAAAGAAATCTATCTTTAGAAAAATAATCTTTTTTTCTTTACTAAAGCTTTTTATTTTTCAAAAACATATGCGTGGATAATTCTTCACCATTAACCCTTGCAGAATCTTGTGTTCCAATTTCCCCCACTGCCCTCTCCCGCACTGATGGCAAGTAATTCAATATATGTTAAATCCAATATATGCATACACATTTATATAATTATCTTGTTGCACAAGAAAAAAACAAATCAAACCAGGAAAAAATAAGAAAGAAAATAAAATGCAAGCAAACAACAATAAAAAAATGAAAATGCTATGTTATCTCAGCTCCCTCCCATAGTCCTCTCTCTGGGTGTAGATGGCTGTCTTCATCACAAAATCATTGGAACTGGTCTGAATTATCTAATTGTTGAAGAGAACCATGTCCATCAGAATTAATCATCATATAATCTTGTTGTATAATGATCTCCTGGTTCTGCTCATTTCACGTAGCATCAGTTCATGTAAGTCTCGCAGGCCTTTCTGAAATCATCCTGCTGGTCCTTTCTTACAGAACAACAATATTCCATAACATTCATATACCATAACTTATTCAGCCATTCTCCAACTGATGGGTATCCACTCATTTTCCAGTTTCTGGCCACTACAAAAAGGGCTGCCACAAACATTTTTGCACATGTGGGTCTCTTTTCCTCCTTTAAGATCTCTTTGGGATATAAGCCCAGCAGAAACACTGCTGGATCAAAGGGTATGCACAGTTTGATAGCTCTTTGGGCATAGTTCCAAATTGCTCTCTAGAATGGTTTGATTAATTCACAACTCCACCAACAATGTATTAATGTCCCAGTTTTCCCATATACCCTCCAACATTTGCCTAACATCTTAGCCAATCTGAGAGGTGTGTAGTGGTGTCTCAGAGTTGTCTTAATTTGCATTTCTCTGATAATGATTTAGAGCACCTTTTCATATGATTAGAAATGATTTCAATTTCTTCATCTGAAAATTGTCTTTTCATATCCTTTGACCATTTTTCAATTGAAAAATGACTTGAATTCTTGTAAATTGTACTCACTTCTCTACATATTTTAGAAATGAGACCTTTATCAAAACTCTTGAATGTAAAAATGTTTTCCCAGTTTATTGCTTCCTTTCTAATCTTGTCTGCATTAGTCTTGTTTGTACAGAAACTTTTTTAATCTATTTCATGATCATTAATGGTCTCCAGTTCTTCTTTGCCAAAAATTCCTTCCTCCTCTGCAGATCTGAGAGGCAAACTATCCCGTGTTCTTATTTGTTTATAATATTATTCTTTATATCTAGATCATGAACCCATTTCAACTTTATCTTGGTATACTGTGTTAGGTATGAGCCAATGCCTAGTTTCTGCCATACTAATTTCCAATTTTCCAAATAGTTTTTGTCAAATAGTGAATTCTTATCTCAAAAGCTAGGGTTTATGTTTTTCAAACACTAATTTACTATGATCATTGACTATTTTGTCTTGTGAACCTAACGTATTCCACTGATCAACTACTCTATTTCTTAGCCAGTACCAAATGGTTTTGATGACCTTTGCTTTATAATATAGTTTTAGATCTGGTACAGCCCACCTTCATTTGCTTTTTTTTTTTTAATTAATTCCTTTGAAATTCTAGAACTTTTATTCTTCCAGATGAATTCTGTTATTATTTTTTCCCAGGTCTTTAAAATAATTTCTTTGGAGTTTGATTGGTATGGCACTAAATAAATAGATTAATTTAGGTAGTATTGTGGTTTTTATTACATTTGTTCTACCTACCCAAGAGTACTTGATATTTTTTCTAATCATTTAGATCTGGCTTTATAGAAAAATAATCTTAACTTCTATTTATAATAGCAAAATGGAAATGTCCAAAATATCCAGTAATTGGAGGATGGCTAAATAAATTATCTATTTTAATAGACTGTTATTTATTTTAAAAACTACATATATATATAAAGCATACAAGGAAATTTTAAATTATTAATATGAAGAGATATAAAGTGAAATGAGCAGAATTGGATATTGACTAGTCAAGAAATAAAGAATAAGAGGAAAAGAAAGAAGAAAGGAAAGAGAGAGGGAAAGAAGGAGGAATGAAGGAGGAAGGGAGGGAAGGGAAAAAAGAAAAAGAGGAAGGAGGGTAGGTTGATTTGCTAGAGCTAGCTCAAATAACCTGGAGAGAGCATATTGTTAAATTTTCAGGGGAGCTTTTATACCTTAGAACCTGGCAAATGCTATAAATCCAAGATTGATTTATTATTTTAATTGTGTATTTTTAAGAAGATTAAAGGTAGCATAACTCCATACAGCTCGAAGAGAATCCACATCAAAAACTTTTAGGGGGTCTTGTTTGTTAATTAATTTGGCTTTACCTTCTTAACTTCTAACTGCTTATGTTAATTCATTCCCTCTTTTGTAAACTTATCTACCTTTTCAGATTATTCAATTTCATTGACAGTTATTGTTTAGAATATAAATGTGTGTGTAACATGTGTATATATACATACACACGCACATATACATACACACGCACATATATATATACACACATATATATATACATATAGATATATATATACACACATATATATACACGCATATATACATATATATATATATGCTATCCCAAATATTTTAATGAGTTTTTTGCAAGGCATTTAAAAGTTTGTGAGTTAAACTCCATTAGAGAGAGAATAAAAAATGCAGGCAGCCATGGAGTTGAGGAATTGCCTTGATTTTTGACAGAATCTGAGAATTCATTGTTTTCTGATCAGTGTTACACTGCTCTATAATCTTATATTTCTCTTCTTTTGTCCAAAATCTCTTCTTCAACTGAGTGGATGCCCCTCAGTTCAGCAGGATGATTTCAGAGAAGCCTGGAGAGACTTATAGGAACTGATGCTGGGTGAAATGAGCAGAACCAGGAGATCATTATACATGGCAACAGCAAGACTATAGGATGATCAATTCTGAGGGACATGGCTCTCATCAACAATGAGGTGATTTCGATTAGTTCCAATGGTTTTGTGATGAAGAGAGCCACCTGTACCCAGAAAGAGGATAGTGGGAATTGAATGTGGATCATAGCATAGTATTTTCACTCTTTTTCTTATTGTTTGCTTGTATTTTATTTTCTTTTTCTTTTTTTCCTTTTTGATCTGATTTTTCTTGTGTAGCATGATATTTGTGGGAATTGTATAGAGGAATTGCACATGTTTAACATATATTGGATCATTTCCTGATTGGGGGAAGGGGTGAGGGGTTTTGTAGGCGTGAATGTTGAAAATTATCCATATATTTATTTTGAAAATATAAAGCTATAATTAAAAAAAATACTTTAATGGAGGAAAAAGTCTCCTTCTTGGTGTTTAGATTTACAAAGCCTCTTCTTGAAGTGAACTTCAGTAAGATAATTTGGAATTTTTACACCCGAAAGATTAATCCTGGTAGAGGTGGCAATGACAAATTTCTGATGCATCTTTTGAAGAAGAACATAGCTGATATTGATAGTTGAGGTCCAGTCACAAGCCACTAGCCATCTGTTTCAGGAAAATAATTGGCTTGCCCATATGGTGGCCAGTGAACATAATCAGAACCTTACCTGGGGTGATGCTAACTCAAAGTCTCCTCTATGTTGACTGAAGAGCTTTTTGCCATGACTTAGCAGTTTTCTATACATATTCACTGTAGGATAATACCTAGGCATTTTGCACATGTTTATTACATGGATTCCTCCATTTTTATCAGCAACAACAGGCTTTGAGATAGTAGCAGGCCCCTTCTCTTTCTTTTTCCTTTTAATGTGGGATTTTGGTACAGCATATTTCCACTTGTACATGGTTTGCCAGGAATACATTGCAGGTCTTAAATAAATACTTAAGTACTTTAAGTAATTACATTAAGTAAATACTTAAGGACCAATTCCTTGGTCCAGGACTGGGTGCTGCCTACAATGCTTTCAATGCTTTCTCACCATCTTTAAAGCCAATATTTTCCTTTTTGTTCTTCTCACTTCCTTTTTCCTTTGGTTCCTTTTTTTTTTTTTGTTCGCCATCTTGAGAGAAGGGAAAGAGCTATTTAATTTTTTAAAGATACATTCTGATGATAGGGATCATTGGACAGATGGATGCAGTGGAAAAACAGTGAATTTAGCATCAGAATCAGAGGACTTGGGTTTAAGTACCAGCTCTTCAATCATTGTCCTCCATAACCTTGGTCAAGTCATTTAACATTGCCAAGCCTTGGTTGTCTCATCTATAAAATTAGGGGGTTGGACTAGAATGGTTCTAAATCTGTCATCCTGTGATGAATTCTTTATTTAATAGACCATTTATCTGGACTAAAAAGCATATATTCCATCTATACTTGCAGCTATACACATCTAACCAAATAAATGGAAAGCTGGCTATTACATAATGAGAAACCACATGAGAAAATGTTTTATGAGATTGGCATTTGCTTAAGAATAGGGAGAATTTCATGAAAAATATTATTTATGTTTCTATAGCATTTTATGGATTATAAATGCCTCCCCTACAACCACCCTGTGAAGTAGGTAATATAGATACTATCTTTATTTTTCAGATAGGGAAACTAAGGCTGGTGGATATTAAATGTCTTAATAAAAATCATGTGGATGGTTAAATGGCAGAGGCAGGATTCAAAGCCAAGTGATTTGGATGAAGCCCAAAGTTCTTCCCACTATTCCATGCTTCTGCTGATAGATAATTTCTCCAGCCCCCTGTTTAATAATCTGCATACAGTGCATTCAAAAAGTTGTCTGAGAGTAGAGAATCTTTCATGCCTTTCTGAGGCCTTACAGGTTTGGGCTGGTAGAAGCTTGAGGAGTACAGGTTGCCTTTTTGACTCAGGGATCCTTACCCTGAACACAAAATGTTTCTATCCTCCTCCCACTTAATCTTCTCTTGGAGGAATTCTGGGGAAGCCTGTTTCCTTTGGGTGTTTTCCAGCAAAACTCAGGAACTAGGCATAAATTAACAATCTGAAAGATGATAGGATTGATGTCTAGAAAGGCCATAGAGGTAAGCCAGTGCAACTTCATTTTCCAGATGAGGATGCCCAGGGTCACATATACCAAGGTCATAGTAGCAAAGTCAGGAAGTGAACTCAGGCTCTCTAACTCTGAATGTTGTCTTTCTGCATCCCCACTCCCATTACACCACACTTCTATTTTGTGAGGGAAAGAATTAGGGCAGACAGTTAGGGTCTGGAGCTGGAGGGCAAAGGATGGGAGGGTGACAGGAGTTTCAGAGAGGACAAGACAGGAAGAGACAGAAGAGGGCAACGAAGAACGATGATTCTCAAAGCTTTGGCTAATTCGTGACTTTTCCCCACTGCTGAAAGCTCTTTTAAAAGTTTCCAGCCTTTTGACATCTTTGCAATTTTTCCATGTTCCCATTGCTGTTCTTCCACCACAGATAAGAAACCCTCAAACCTTGCTCTGTGCTGGAATAATGAGGTTGGAGAAAAAAGATCTTTTTCATCTTACTACATAAAAAAATAGTCAAAGCCCAGCGGTTCAACAAATATTACTCATGTCGTTGGCAAGAAGAAAAGGAGGCTTTTGAATAAAAATAATGGAATAGGGGAACACAAGAAGCATTGTTTGCATATCAGAAAAATTAATCTACATCGGAAAGTGTGAGAGCCTGCAATTCAGAAAGCAAAGAATTAGGACAGCCCAGCTGAGAATAATTTTCTAGCCAGTTAATTTAATTGCATAAATCATTCCTTTGTTAGCAATAAAGAGATATAATTAAAATGAGATTGCTTCTAGTTCCTATTCTCTAGAAACTAAAGGAATTGATTTTGGGCAAAGCATTCTTCCAAATACCAGATCGGCAAATTACATTTACCTTTTTAGAAAAGCTAAATTATTTTGCAGTAATATCGTGGTGGGTTTAATTAATTATAGATCTGCCATATGATCTTAAAGAAATAATTTATTTAATGTCCTTAGAACAGAAGTTTGCAATCATGTGTATATCCCTTTGGTAGATGGTGTGCAGCTTTTTACAAACAGGTCAGAAGTTTAACAGGCAGCTGTCAGGAAGAATTTGAGAACGGATAACCATTGTTTGGGGTTTTCGTTAGCTATTCTTGTTTAAAATAAAAACCTCTGCTACTTAGTATTGCATAATTTAACTGAACTCATTTAGATCGGCTTTATTCTAAAATTGCCACTGGTAATTATTTGCTGTCTCTGAACCTCTGGGATTTAAAGAGCCTATAATTGTCTATTAATAGGGGGAAAATCAGATCAAAGAGGAATGCAGGAAGTCTCCCACTATAAAATCCAGGACTACTGATCAGTCAGTTGAATGTCAGAGAGAATTTTGAGCTATGACAGAGAAGAGGCTCATTTTTATGGTAATGAATTTGAAGTTTTTTTTTTTTTCCCTAATATACAAAACTCTATTGCTTGCTCTAGAATTTTGACATTATGGCATTTCTGGGGGTGGGGATGAAAATTGTGTAATGAAGAAAGTTATACTATCAGTCTTTGAAGGGTTCAGTATTAAGGGTAAGGAAAACCAGTT
Source organism: Antechinus flavipes (assembly GCF_016432865.1). Lineage (NCBI taxonomy): Eukaryota > Metazoa > Chordata > Mammalia > Dasyuromorphia > Dasyuridae > Antechinus > Antechinus flavipes. The sequence goes on along the minus strand of NC_067401.1, from coordinate 433,651,697 downwards.
TCCTCTTGGTGTTGCTTTTGTCACTATCCCCACTCAAGAACCACTACCATGGAGAGCAGCCATGAGGCACCAGCGTCATACTCCCAGGATTCATTTCTATGCTAGATAAAATATGTAGTGAAGGAGGGGGGATATTTAAAGTTTCTTTTTTCTGAATTTCCATAACAGGAATTAGAGTATGAGCTAAAGTATGTCAGGGTCCTTGTAGCCAAGACCACTATCTCTAGGTTGGCTGTAAAATAGCCCTCAAAAAGAAACATATAGGTTCAAAGGTGGGACAGGTTTCATTCTGAAGCCCAAGAGCATTTAAATACTGTGTCAGGGGTATTACTGTGCTAAAGACAAGTGCTTCTACCATAGGGAGTAATGATAAAAAAAGTCTAGATCAAATACTAGATAGGCCATTTAGAATCTGATTGGGTTGGCCACCTATGTAGTCCTGAGCACATTCGCTTGAGTTGCTCTGGCTTTAAAGGCTAAAGAAATTCCCAGGCTCTTATTACAGCTGCAATTATCATGAGCTTCTATTTCAAGCTCAAGAAAGATCATTGTTTAGCTTTTCCATCTCAGCTATATAACAATGACAATGATAAATAACAATAACAACCAGCATGTATATAATGTTTTAAGGGTGACAAGGCACTTTACAGCTGTTATTTCACTTGGTCCTTACAAAAACTCTATGAAGTAAGGGCTATTGGTATCCCCATTTGACAAATGAAGACACTGAGGCAGAGAGAAGGGAAGTGATTTGCAGAGAAGTCTATCTGACTTCATTTCTAGCATGGTATGCACTATGTAACTGCCTAGTTGTTCAAACTCTACCGCTGCTTCTTGTGTTCATTGAATCATGAATGCTAGATCTGGAAAGAATCTAGAGATCATCAAATCTAATCTCTTCAATAGATGGAGACACTGAGACTTACATTAATTAAGTTTACCCAATGTCACACAGGTTTAGAAAACAGCAGAACTGGGATTTAAATCCAACTCCTCCCACTCCATGTGAAATGCTCTTTTTATTCTACCATATTGCTGAATGTAGATAATGGTCATTCATTCTACCATGTTGCTGAGTATAGTTTTGGTGACACAATTAGAATCAATTGATAGGATAAGAAAGAATGCTTTGTTTACTGTGTTGAGTAGAAGTATAGGTTGAGGGGTGGGATGGGGATTCTATCAGTTCTATTTTGTGTAAAGATCAGCCAGTCAGTATTGAGATTATCCTGTTAGCATTATTCTACATCACACTGTTTTATTTTGTCCAGAGTCATCAAATATAGTTTCTGGCGTTCTTTCATCAAATTGCTGGTACTTTCTATATTTAAATGTAGCTAATAACTGGTATAGGAGGAGCTGTCTATTAGATGAATGGAGATATAAAGGGCCATAGTATAGAAAGTTCTCTGTGTTCATGTATCCTCTTCATCCAGGATGTGTCATGCGGACACATCCAGAAAAAAATGATTACCCTTGTTACCATGTATAACAAGAATAAGGGCACCCTGTACTTATGTACCGCCTTTCTCCTGAGGGCTCAGACTGCTTACAAGGCAGCCCATCATCCATCTTCACAACTCTTCTGAGATGTAGGAAACTGGCAGATATCATTAGCCCAGATTACAGATGAGGAGCCTGAGGGCCAGGGAGATTCAATGTCAAATATTCAGCCCAAGGATTCAGAACAAAGAGAGAACATCACGAGTCAGAGTCTGTCTAACTCTTTAGCTCAAGCCTTTCTATAACCTGCATGGCACCATATACTGGAAATTTGATAATAAAATCATATCATATGAGAACCTTGGAATTTTGGAATTTTTAAGTCGACCTAAAAAGACCTATAAGTCTATGTCAATTCCCATTAACCTCCCATATTTTCACAAGGCTCATCTCTTTTATGGCTTATTTTGTAAGAGCCACATTTACTTCCCCATTAGTCCTTGCACCAGCATTAAGAAGGATGGATGTGATAATGTGTTGTAGTATCTTTTTTGTTTATTGTTTTCCTATTTTTGTCTTTTGATGGCAATCAGTATTAATAAGTGTTGCTCAGGGTCACAAAGCTAGTAAAGTTTGGAGGTCATATTTGAACTCGGGTCATCCCAACTTTAGGGATGGTGCTCTACATACTGTGCAACCTAATTGAACCATGTAGTATCATTTTGACATATATCTCAGAAGGAAATGTTTTGGAGTGGGAATCATCTGAAAATTAAAATAATTTCTACTTTTTTGTCATCTGGGAACTTAAATACTAGTTTATGTAACCATGCTATCATAAAATCATAGAAAGTTAGAATTGGAATGGATCTCATAGATTCTTTGGGAACAGAAGCAAATATTAGAAAATCTTACTCATCACTTTCAAATGCACATCAATTGGTCATAAGAGGGATTCTGCTATAGTTCATGGTACAGACTTCCCCCAAAACTCTGGGCTTATTGGGCCTTGTCCAATTACTAAGACTAATATTAAGAGGAGTCATTATTTTTCTTTGGCTCATTGACCCCACCTGGACTTACTCCAGGAATTTTTCCTAATTATAGAAATGGTAAACGTTGCCTTTAGGTTTCCCCAAGTATGCATAACAGGCTTTTAAAATACTATATAAAAGTTAAGGTACTAAATACTGGTCATGTCTGAGAAAGCCTTTGTTTGATCCTACAAGCGCACACAAAGAAAAAATTATAAGAGTCAAAGGACTCAGATATAGAAAACAGATTAAAGCATTCAATTCATTAGTTAATCCTAAAAGGAAGCTGAACTTTGACCTTCTATTTGAAAACCTCTTTTCTACAAATTCATCCATAGTTCTTCCAAGATTCTTACTACTACTCTATAACATAGACTTTTCTGAAAAGTATACAAACTTTGGAGGCTGTTAAAAGTAGAATCCTTTCCATTTAAAAAGCACATTCACTATGCTTTCTAATTAGAAAACTATACAGACAGTGTTCTTTCTTCTTTTTTTTCTATTAATTCTTTCTCAGGCTGTGTGTAAGCATATGTCTACATCACAAGTTGACGTGAAAAACTCCTTGGGAGGTAGGAGGGAAGAAATTCCTGTTGTGTTCCTGCCCTTAATACAGAAGGAAGACAAGAGAGTCCTAGAAGGAGTCCTATGGAATAAGAAAAAAAGAAAAAAAAATGGCTGAGCTTATCACGCAACTTGATTTTCTTTATGGAACCCCTAGAGAGCGAAGAATAACTCCCCAACAAGGGTCCATCTCCCTTAGTCTCAGTCAGCCATTTTGAGTTCCCTGCATACAACAAGATGCTCCTGTGTATGTCTTTATTTCATGTAGAAGTGCTATCTCTCTCTCTATCCATGTATCTATCTATACATATGTGTATACATACATACTATATAACTATATGTATATATGCAAAAATAAATATGTGTATCTTCCTGATACTGATGGATCAGCTGGTCATTTTTTGCCAATTCTAATTTAAGGAGGATGATCAGTGTAAACCCTGACTCACTACTTGTGTTCCAATAAACTTTATGAAATTACAAAATATAAGATCCAAGAAGGCCTGAAGAAGTCTTCCCTAAAACTCAATAAAATTCCCTCCTCTCTTTAGAGAGTTCACTATAAAAGACTACATATGCTAAGAGATCTGCTGAGTATATTGGATGATTTTTCTTTGTTATATAAAAAGTTTTTATTGGGAAATGACAGAGACAATGTGAAAATATTGTGGTATTTTTTTAAAAAGGATCTAAAATAGAAAAGAAACTCCAAGTCATAGAACTGGAAGATACTTTAAAGTTTATCTAATCCACTTTCCTACTATGAATGAATGAATAAAAAAAGTTAAGTGATTACCATATGCCAGGCACTGTGGGTAATCATAGTGAATATAAATACAAAAATGAGAGAATTCCTGCTTCATAGGACTTAGATTCTAATAAGGAGTGGAAAGATTTAAAAAAAGTTTGAGTCTGGGAAGTCACAGGGCTTGTGAGTTGATCCATAGGGTCTGATGGAAAGTGAAACATGTTCTGGTCTGGGGCTGAAGCTGGCTAGACATATTGGGCCAAGTGAGCTTGTGCTTGCTCTCAATCAAGACAGCTTAGCCTGGTTGAGAGTTTTAAATTTGATTGCATTAACTTCCCCAGAAATTGGGTCACAGTTTCTATTGGATCCAATTTGGAGGAGAGTCTTATGCCAGAATTCATGTCTACAAATTCTCGAGAAGCTGATATTTAGCTTCCAGCTCTTTCATAATAAATCAGGGTCCCAAATTCTCTGTGGAGCAGGGATATGTGGCTGAGAAAATTCTTAGATCTAAACCTGGAAACAATAACATAATTGACTAATTCTGTGCCTGTCAAGAATATGAAATTGTGCTTCTTATTTTAACAGCATGAGTCTTATAAACTCTTAAGTCCTTATCCCAACTCCTTCTTTCATTGACAAATTGGATTTCTCAGAGCAAAGTTTTAGAAGTAATTCTGAGGAGTCAAAGGGTTTTCTCTAATGTTATTGGCCTGAACCTCCCTTTCCTGTATGCTCTTTTCAATATAAATCACCAATAAACAATATCTCTATATCATTTAAACAATTGACATCAATTAGCTTTTACAAAAAGAATACAAAGAAGATAGAGCAATAACACAAGTACATGTGATCCCCAATACATTGGGATCACATTCTCCTCTTTATCTTATGGTTCCTAGTTACAATGAACCAAACATTTCCTAATGCAGCATAATGAAGGATAACTTCTTCCTTCTTGCCTTCTTGGCTACCTTTAATCTACTAGTATTCTGGACCAAGTAGCTTCAATGGAGATCTCATTCCTCACTAGATTTTGCTGCCTGAAAACTCTGGCAAAGGTTGCAATGATGGTTGCAATGATATTAGTCAACACTCTTTCTAACCTTTTGAAGTTCATAAAGCTACAGCTTGATCTATTCTGACTCTAACACCCTTTTACCTAAGGCAAGAAAGAACAGACATAACCTGGACAGAAACAACAGGAGAACCATGAGCTCCTGTCAGCTTGGGCACCGGAATTAGTTTTCTCTCCCCACCTGCAGGCTTACTGAAACCCTTGCCTCCTTACTTGAATGTAGCCAGATAGAAAAGAGAAAGCTCTCCATCTAGGGGTCTTTTGTATTCATGCTGATTTCCAACTCAGCAGCCAATCACTGAGGCACCTTCTTCACCAGAAGATAAGTTGAAGAAACACTCAGCAGAATACCTGCTGATGCTCTGAACACCACCTGGGGATTACTCTGGCTGGGTGTGCTATGAATACTCCAAAGCATTTTTACACAAGTATTCTTGGGGTATTCACTGTATAATCTGTTTTCTGAACTCTTTTACTTTGTATACACAGGGCTAGTGAAATATATGTCGTGATCCTGGCTGGAAGCTTTGCAAAAGGGTTTTAAAATAAGAAATGTTTACTTTTGCCCCCGTTACTCTGGCAACTCTAAAACAGACAAGAATCAGAGCACCCTCATTTGGTGTTCAGGTTCATATGTCCATAATCCTCTGAGAACCATATGTCCAAACTGTGGCCAGCAATAGAATTGTAAGGACTAGGTTTACAACAGCTATAAACTACATTAACTTGATTCTGTTTCACATGTCCCTTCTTGAGCAAGCACTAATCTTTACGACTGGGTCACAAAATACTTTGTCCAATAGGCTAGCTCTATTATATCAATTTCTCCCTCCAGGTAGTATAGGCTAATTGTCATAAAGTGAAGTAAATGATTGTGTGGGAAAAGGGGAACTGTTAGTTCAGCACATAAACACTCGAGGAAAATGTTGATTTATAATAGAAGCAGTGTCTTATACTGATAGAGTACTGGACTTGGACGAGGGAAGACCCGAATTCAAATCTTGTCTCAGACACTTAGTAAATGTGTGATCCAAGGCAAGTCAATTAAACTCACTGGGCCTTAGTTTCCTGTAAAAGAAGGGGTTGAACCCAAAGACCACTAAGTTCCTTTTCAGCAAATAAATCTCTGACTTTATTACCTTAACTGCCTTTAATCATATCTGCAGTACCATTATTGAAGATAGCATGTTAAAGACAATATGAGTTTCACTGATGATGATTGTTTAGCCTAACCATACTAGAGCAGGTAGAACTTATTATAACTATATTGAGGTACAGTGCATTTCAGACATGACAAATTGGGACTGTATTAAAGTTTTAAAGAAGCTTCCACATATCCAATATTAACAGGTTCCTTTTCTTTCCATGTCTCTTATTCCTTATGGCTCATTTCCACAGGATTCAAAGAATTAATCATGTACATGTGTATCTTAGATGCTAGCAATAACAGGGAGAAGAAGCATTAATTCCTGATACCATATAGATGATAGAATGAACAATATTTAGGTGCTAGTTATAGGAAGTTAGCACTTGACAGACTTTGCAGCAGTAATAGTAGTAGTAATTAACTATGGGCTGTTTAAAGAAGGGTTTTGATGTTAGCCATCTGGGCAATCACTATCTTTCTACCCAACACCTATACCTCTTTTGAACTCTCTATTTTCCATCTATCATCCATGTATGTATGTACATATATATGTATGTGTATATATACATGAGTATATATTTCATATCAGTTCAGAGAGCTATATCATTGAGTCATTCAGGAGGAAATGATATATGGGATATGATGAGATGAACAAAACATAGATAGAGAAGAAGGTCCAGAATACAGCCTACTCAGAATAAGAAGGCATGCCATCAACAAGGATCTAGCAAAAGATCTTAGGCTGTGAAAGAATATAAAAGAGGAAACAAAAATGTCATGAAAACCCATGGAAGAAAGCATATCTGGGAGGAGGAATTGTTCAATTGTGTCAAACAATTCAAAGAGGTCCAGGGTGATGGGATTGAGAACAAGCTCTTGGAAATGGCAATTTCACTGGAGACTTTAAAGAACAGATTCAGTTGAATGGTGGGGTTAGAAAGCAGCCTGAAAAGTGAGAAAGAGGTGAAGAAGTAAGCATTTTTAAAGGGTTCTAACCACACTCTGCTCCTGATAATGGGCTGCCCCAAATCTCTCATGCTGTAGATGACTCTATCCTGGTGGTTCACAGATCCATTTATGAGATCCTTGAAGCCTCCAATTAGGGAAGTTTCCAGGTCTACCTGATTCATTGCTAACTCCATTTCCCTCCTGAATCTGTGAATTTCTGTTAAATTTCTGTTAAAAGCCAAGATCACACAACTAATAAGTGTCTGAGACCAGGCTTGAACTCAGATCTTCCTAACTGCAGAACTAGTGTTTTATCCACTGAACTATCTACCTGCCTCCATTTTTCAAATGTATATTGGTTTTCCCATTTCTTAGCATTTCCTTGTATGTTATAAATGTGTTATATAATCTAGTCTAATCTAATGTGAATGGGAAGAGAATAAAGCATATTAATTTGAAGGAATTATCCTTTCAAGTGAAAGTTTTTTGTTTTGTTTTTGTTTTTAAATATGGAGATGTGAGTATGACTCCAGGCAGCAAGAAGGAGCCAGGAGATCAGGAGAAAGGAAGGTTAGAAAAAGAGAGAGGCTTAAGAGGCAAGCTTCCACAAGAATAGGGTGGGGATCAAGCAGTATGGGGACTGGTCCTGGCAAGAAGATAACTTCTTCCAAGATTGAAGCAAAGTGAATGAGACACCCACTTTTGGACTTAAACAATGGGGTGGGATGGGGAGTGGGGATTTTTTTTTTGTTTTGTTTTACTTTTGCAAATTTGTTACAGGGATTTATTTTAATGAAAAAATTGGTTATTTGAAATATATATTTCAAAAATGACTAAAGAAGACTTTACTATAGGAGGTGATGAATGAATTAGAAAAAGTGGCCTTCCTAAGTTTTCTTTCAAAAGTAAGAGGTGAACTTCTCACCTGAAAGGGAAACTTTATTGATGACAAAGCACTGTCAATCTGGGGAGTGTGCTTACCAGAGTGATGTTTCTCAGCATGTCAGTATTAATAACCTCCCATATTGTATTTGTTCCCAAGAAAAAGTCTACTGTATTTTCCTGGACATTGTTATATGAAGTCTTAGCCACAAAATACCAGAGATTTGGATGATGAACATCCCAAGTTCAATGAAATCCTGACAAAATCTTCATTCTGCAGATGTGCTTGTGTCTCTTGGAAGACCCTTATGGTCAGCAGTTGTGAAGGCTGATAATGGCTCTGGTCATTTTATGACCAGAGTCCTTTGATTAGTGATTAAAATGGTCTAGTATCCATTGAATAAGGCATGACCAAGTGATTAGGGAATGACTTAAAAAATCTTGCCAACACAAGGTTTCATCATGGTATAGAAGTGACCTTGCCAGAACAGCTTAAATCTTAACATATGTATGTTTGTTGTAGGAGGATCAACCTAACTTAATATGGAGAAGCTCCTCCCCAGAATATTGGCCAACAAATAATGAATTCTTTGGCTGTAACATTCTTTGTACTATTGCAATAACTTGCTGGCTGGTCTCTCTGCTCCAAGTCCATCCTCCACTCAACTGTCAAAATGATCTTCCAAAAGCAGAAGTCTCATCATGTCACCTTCCACTCACACACATACTCAGTAAACTTCAGCAGCTCCCTATCACTTCCATGATCAAATATGAAATCTCTGGCTAATAAAGCACTTTGTAATCTTGTTCTTTCCTATCTTTTCAGTATTGCACTTTACTCTTCGTTATATATTTTGTGACCCATTAGAATGTTAGTTTTTGAGGGCAGACACTGGTCTTGTCTTTCTTTGTATTTTTAAATCATAACTCAATTTTACTTAAAAACACTCTTTTCATTAAAAGAAAAACAATTATATAACAAGCTTTTTTATATAAAATAAAAAAATGTTCATAAAAGTCACAAGGAATTCCCACTTTACATAAACTTTTTAGAAGGATAATGTATTGGGGGGAAAGCCAATTATAAACTTTAAGAAAACTTCCTATTGGGAAAACCCCAAAATAAATACTTAGCAACTTAGAATATTTTCACATGTCCAGTAATAGAGGAAATGAATACAATTTCTAAGTTAGTAACTTCAGTCATTGAGTTTAAGGGTTCAGTAGTATTTGGACCATAGTAAATACCTAAAAAAATACTTGTTGACTTGATTTGTTGTTGACATAGAATCATCTTAAAAATGGAAAGATAACACATGATTACCCAAATATATAGACATATATAGAGGATATCCCAAAAGTCATAGTGAATTTATAAGTTTTAAATTCTCTTTCTTTCTCCCTCTCTCTCTCTCTCTCTCTCTCAATATATATAGACATATATAACAAATATATTTTAGAGATATAAACACACACACACATATATATGTACATATGATATATATCTTTATGTATCTAGGGATAGATACATATAAAGATAAATGTTTCTAGATATATATAGATATGTGTCTGTGTAATACAAGCATGTATTGCACACAGTAGTTAATTTGCTTACCAATATTTGTCACAAAAACTTGCCAAGAAATGTTTATACACTTTCTAAACTCAGTCAAAATTAAGTAAATGGAGAAAATCCTCCCTGTTGGGATTTCTGACTATACCAGGGAGATTTGGGAAGAACCGCTAGCTCTAGCTCAGGGCAGAGTTTAAATATCCTGAATATGCTGAGCCGAGACTTTGCAAGAATGTGTAGCACCTGGCACGGGTACTTTAAAACCCCCATGAGAGAGTCCCCAGTTTCTTAAAGGCTGAGCAGCAACTTCTTATGCTACAAACTAGGTCAGTGTAGAGAGAAGGTGGGAACTTTCCCCTATGTCTGGCTTTTCATCGTTTTTAATAACAGTTTCAAAGACAAGCAGAGGAAGCAGGCTGATAATTTGCTGATTTATTGAGCATTGGATTTCTTATCTGAGATCAGACAGATTGGACCCCAAGATTCTGAGCAACCCTAAACTTTTTCACAATGATTTCGTTCCCTCAATGGGATTCCAAAATACTTGGGGAATTTGAACATCTTCATAGACCAGGAATTCTTAACCAGGTTGAAACACGAGCCTGAATAGAAAGATTTTAGAAAGAACATGAACTTTGATGGAGAAAAAAGCAACAATAAAAACAACTTTGAACTCATATTGCATGTGATACCTGTTTTTTAAAAATATATGTTGATTGATTTTGCTAGATTTTTTATTTATTTCTCTTTAAAACAATTATTTGTTATAAGGGCTGCCACTCTGGGAAGGGAAAGGATACAGGGAAAAATTTAAGTGATGTCAAAATGAACAATGACAATATAATTTTTTTTGAAGGACTGTACATACTACCATTTAGTACCTATATAACCTGAAGCAAATTATTTTGACCTCCCTAAGTCTCAATTTCCTCATCTATAGAATGATGTAGATTGGATGGCTTCAGAGGTCTCTTCTAAAACTAATCTATGATCCCTTGGAAGTATTTTACCTGCAATGTCTCATTAGATCATAACCTTAATGGCAGGAGGTGGATAGTGCAAACAAGAATTTTTTCATTATATAGATGAAATTACTGAAGTGAAATAATATTCTCACGATTACCATTAGTAAGTAGTAGATTCAGAACTAAATCCCAGGATTTCAAGCCCAAGGATTTTTTTCCCATTGCATCACATTGTACATCAGAAACCTCAGAGCCTTGGAGAAATGGACACAAAGCTTAATTTCCTGAGAAGTATCACAGTGGGCTTTGTGCTAGGTGTGTATCCTGGAAACCTGGGATCAAATTTTGTCTTTGATGATTATGTGATATTGGATGAATCAGTTTTATTTCTAAATTCGAATTTCCTTTGAAAAATAGGAATGATCTTTCTAGTCCTCACCCCAGAGATAGTTGTTAGATTTAGTGAACTAGTGATTATAAAGAGCTTACAAACCCTAATTATTATACAGTTATACAAATGTATAATTGTTATACAATTTAACTACATATATACAATTTGAGTGAAATTTTTCTAGAGTTCAAGTGTTGTATAGCCATTTATATGTCTTTGTAACTATAATGAGATGAATAGTTTAAGATTCTCACAACAATTTTGAGAAGGTACTATTATTGTCCCCATTTTGCAACTAAGAAAACTGAGGCATATAATGGTTAAATGGCTTACTGAGAGTCCACAGCATATAAATGTCTGAGAGAGGATTTGAATTAATCTCTTCCTGATTCCAAGTCCAACTCTCTATGCACTGTACCTTAGCTGCTTCTAGATGATGGTACTGGTTGTTATGTGTGGAGAAAATAGAAATTAAAGTAGTGAACTCACTTACATTGACCCAAAATGAGAGGATTTAAAGAGTTATTGTAAAATGAAATTATTTCTGGTTTGCAAGGATTTTAGAGACATAAAGTGAAAATTTGCCAACAATTTTAAAATTTCAGGCAAAGTTAAGGCTTTTCTTTTTCTTTTTTTCTCTTTCTTCCTTTCCTCCTTCATTTTCCCTTCCCTCCTTCCCTTCTTCCTTCCTTCCTTTTTCCCCCCTTCCTCCCTCTCTCCCTTCCTTCCTACCCTCCTTGAAAGGTAAGTTATCCAATGTCACAGGTATCAAGTGGCAGAATTATGATTCAAATATTTTTCCCTTGGCTCAGATACAGTGCTCTTGCCTTTTCTTGACCAATGTGTTCACAAGAACTCACAGAGAACTCTTTGGTCTGCCAAATTTCATGTACTGATATTTTCTTTTGTTTTTAAAATCATCATTGCTAGATAGAAAGAAATTACTCAAAAAGCTAGATGTAGTTCCCTTTTAATTATTTACAATAATGCACTCTGACCTCTTGTGTAAGAGAGATTCAGCATTATGTGGGGATGTTGAGAGCCTAGATCCAGGCATTAAGTAAACTTCCTTTGATTTTTGGTTTGCTGTGTTCTATAGGCCAGGTTGCATCTCTCATCAGGTTCCCCGTCTTTACATTGTTCTGGGGCCAGGCATGATCCCTACTATTTCAAATGAGGATTGTGAGAGAGGTATCTAACCTTAACAGAGTTACTCTATTCAAATGCTCAAATGAAACTATGGATATGTCATTCAAAACACATTTATTAAGCACCTACTATGTTCCAGGCACTGTATTAAAACATCAGAGATACAAAAAGAGGCAAAAGACAGTCTCTGACCTCCAGGAGTTTACAATTCATTGGGAAAGACAACAAACAAACAATTATATACAAACCGACACTATATAAGATAAATAGGAAGCGGGATAAATACTAGAATTAGATGGGTTGGGCAAGTCTTCCAAAAGAAGAAGGGATTCTAGATGGAGCTTAAAGACCAATAAGTGGAGATGAGAAGTGATTACATTCCAGTTATGAAGGATAATTGGAGAGAATGCCCTGAGCTGACAGAATGTCTTGTTAATGGAACAGCAAAGAGACCAGGGAGCAAAGTGGAAGAAGACTGGAAAGGTAGGAGGGGCATAGTTTATGAAGAATGTTGAATGTCAAAAAAAAAAAAAAAGGCACTTTATATTTGATTCTGGAGGCAATTAAGAGTCACTAGAATTTATTAAGGGAGTGACATGGTAGGATGTATATAAAAAGTTTATTACATAAATGTAAATTATCATTTATATTATCATTATTATGTGTAGAATAGATATGGCTGTTTATGATCTATTTATAAAGATGACTGTAGATTTCTGATCTGGGATCTGAATCCCTACTTTTCAAGAGAGACTGTGAATTCTGCCCTTGTGAAGAAAAAAAAGCAAACCTGGTTAGGTACTTACTCTTTCCCAGCCTTGCTTATAGCATTGAGGTTGGAATTATGTCTACTTCATTGATAGTCTAGTACAAAAATACTTTGGAGCCTAGGATAAATTACATTTTGATGACTCTCAAGGAAAAAGTTTTATTTAGCTTATATTTAGTCCTACCCAATGCTGATTATACAAAAGACAGTACAGTTGAGTAGCTAGTATAGTTCTTTGTCAAAATAAACAGTAAATGCCCAAAGGCTCTCAAACTGTGCATGCCCTTTGATCCAGCAATGTCCTTACTGGGCCTGTATCCCAAAGAGATCATAAAAAAAGAAAAAGGACCCACATGTGCAAAAATGTTTATAGCAGTCCTTTTTGTAGTGGCTAGAAACTGGAAATTGAATGGATGAACATCAGTTGGAGAATGGCCAAGTTATGATATATGAATGTTATGGAATATTATTATTCTGTAAGAAACTACCAGCAGGATGATTTCAGAGAGGCCTGGAGAGACTTACATGAACTGATGCTAAATGAAGTGAGTAGAACCAAGAGAACATTGTACACAACAACAACAAGATTTTGTGATAATCAACTGTGATAGACTTGCCCCTTTTCAACAATGAGGAGATTCAGGCCAATTCCAATAGACTTAGGATGCAGAGAGCCATCTGCATCCAAAGAGAGAATTGTGGGGTCTGAGTTTGGATCACAACATAGTATTTTCACCTTTTTGTTGTTGTTTGCTTGCTTTTTTGTTTCTCATCTATTTTTTTCTTTTTGAATCTTATTTTTTCTTGTGCAGCATGATAAATGTGGGAACCTATATTGGATTATAAGTTGTCTAGAGGAGCAGAGTGGGAGGGAGAGGAAAAATTTGAAACAAGATTTTGCAAGGGTGAATTTTGAAACCTATCTTTACATGTATTTTAAAAATAAAAAAGCTATTATTAAAAATTAAAACAATAGGGGCAGCTAGGTGGCGCAGTGGATAGAGCACCAGCCTCGAAGTCAGTAGGACCTTAGTTCAATTCTGATCTCAGACACTTAACACTTCCTACTTGTGTGACCCTGGGCAAGTCACTTAACCCCAATTGCTTCAGCAAAAAGCAAAAACAACAACAACAAAATTAAAACAACAACAACAAAAATAAATAGTAAACTGAAATCAGGTTCTTACACAGATAAACACCCACAAAAGTAAAAGAATACTTCAACTGGATATTAGATCCCAGTTACAACCAAGGGAAGTCTACTCTTAGCAGGCTCTAAGTTAAGCTTGGAAAGAATATATCAAGGGGCATGTTGAGAAACCATTCCCTATATTACATCTGATTTTAGGAGTTCCCAGTCACTATTCAAAATTATAATCTAGTTTCTCTCAGGGTCCTCCAACTATCTCTCATATCCATCCATGTAAGCAGGCAAAGTACAAGCCTTCTTTGGCACAACGGTTTCTTAGCTATTTAGGAATCATGGCTTCTTCTACGTATGCAGCATGTAGGGCTCTAATTCAAAAACATCATCACATATTTGGGCAAAAGTGGATTATATAGAGAGAAGCAGCCCTGATTTGTGATTCCAAACTTCTTGCCTTATTTCTGTGGGTAGTAGTTCTTTCTGTCTCCTCCAGAAAACAATAATGTCAAGAATGTCCACCCCTCCCCAGGGGTGTTGTTGTAACCCCAGGAAAGTTACAAGAAGCAACAACTACTGTGCTTACTCTCCAGAAGAAATGTGTGATTCAAACTCAAAATATTAATGAGCTCACTCTTTCCCTCTGTGCTGGGGAATTTCCTGGGAGCAGAGGAGACAAACAGTTCCTCCAGACCCCTCCTTTCTATCCTGATTTTCCTGGAGGTGGACAAAGGGGAGAACCAGCTGGTGACCCCTGAGAGCCTCATTCCAGCTGTGTGGGCAGGCAGTAAATAACCCCCACCCCCAAGAGCATTCCCAGGTGATCCTGATTTCTGGCCAACTTCTACCTCTGATTAGATGAGACCGCAGGAGGATACTTAAGAAGGAAACCTTTGGTTCTTTGGGTTTTAATTATTTTTGAGCTAATTAAACCATCAACACCTCTCAGATATCATCAGCATTAAATTCTAAACTTTAGCCTTCACAACATTTAAGAAAGATGATGAAAAGAAATGACAGATTAAGCATAGGTCTAGATTTTTCTTTTGGCACCTCTTATGTACAAACTGGGATTTTTGTTACTGGCAGTTAATAAGCATATAACTTTCCCTCAAGTGAGTGAGAGGCTTGCTGTTGACACTTCACACTGGCTGAACGTGAAAGTCTGGAGGTCATTTTCACTTGTTGGTTGCTAGGATTGCCTAATTCTTATACACTGGGATAAAGACTGTGTTTCAGCGTTTAGTGTAAATGGGTTTAGGTATTAAAAATAGATTCATTTTTACTGAAATAACAACAGCTTGACAGCATCATTGTGCTTCTGAATTTTTTTTTTTAACTGATCTCACTATTTATTTTACATACAAATGTGGCAGTTAAATGGTGCAGTAGATGAAGGTCTGGATCTGGAATCAGGAAGACTTGAGTTCAGAGGGCTCTGACGTTAAAATGATATGTGGTTCTTGGCAAGTCTACCTCAATTTCCTTACCTGTGAAATAGTATCTACCTCTCAGGATTGTTGTGAGGATCAAATGAAATAATATTTGTAAAGTACTTTGCAAGCCTTAAAGTACAATATAAATGTTATTATTATTATCATTATATTATAGAACCAATGGTAATATGACTTTTTATATTTTTACTGTTCAAGGTCCTTCTATATGTATAATCTCATTTAATCTGCAGAACAATTCTGTGCAGAAAGGAGGCTTTATTATCCACTCTCCTCATTTGTTGGAGTTTTGTTGCATCTTGTTGCATAATCGATAATGATATGCCTAAGAAAATAAAAGAAAGCTAAGAAGGCGATGGTAAAAATGACTACTTACTGAATTTGTGACACAGATTCATCCCAGCCAAATATTTTCCTATGTTTAAGAATGTAGACTGCTGACATTTCAGCCCAATGTACAGTAGCCCTGAGGACCTACGGGAAATAAAGATGCATAAAAGAAAATACTAGACTCCCCAAACCATCTACTCTACCACAGAGAGGTGTAAGAAAATCATCTTTGTGACAGCCTTAGCATGAGTCAGTCTTATAAAAACTAATTAATTTCCCCCCACTTTCACCACTCCCCAACACAGGAGGCACCGTGGCCCAGTGGAAAGAATGCTGACTCCTAGGAATATTTGAGAGGAAACAAGTATGATACAATGGAAAGAGTCAGAGGACTTCACTTCAAACTGCCTTTTACCACTTATTACCTGTGTAATGTGACTCTGATCAGTAAATGACTCTGGACAGATCACTTAACTTTTTTTCAGATTTAGTTTCCCCATTCTGCAAATAAGATATTTGGACAGATGACTTCTGAGGATTTGTTCTCTGACTGTAGAGCTCTAGATTCTGTGTGTGTGTGTGTGTGTGTGTGTGTGTGTGTGTGTGTGTGTGTGAATAGCTCTGGAGTGAGAATGATCTGATGTAAGTATTAAGGCTATATCACTTATGTTTGTTATCTCCCTGTCTCCATATCTCAGCTATTCTGGCTTCCTTAGTATGACGCAAATGTTTTATAGATGAGGAAACAAATGCAGAGCATTTGTGTTTGCCCACAGTCATGAATTCAGCTAGCAAAGCTTGGACTATATCCTAAGACTATCAATGGCACTATGTCTCCAGACTCCCAATTCAGTGTTCTTTCTAGAATGGACTAAGACAGTGTTTATAAAATCCTTATTTACTGAAGGGAAAAATAATAAAGTTGTATAACATTTTGTAGACAACATAACTTGATTTAAACAAACAAACAAACAAACAAACAAACAACTTTTCAGCTGGCTATTTTGAAGTCCTAAAGACATAATTTAAAATCCATGTTTGTTCTAGAGAGACATTATGGATGGAAGGGTGTCATCTCCATGGTTTTATTCTGATATATGAAAATTGAACAAAAGTAGTAAGGAAATTATTTTCTAAATGGACCTTGAGGGGTTAAAATGTTCAAGGCATTTGATTCAGCGTCATGACTCTTCACTTCTAGGGCTAAAATCTATTGTTATGAGTAGTATAAGAAGCTGCTCTTTTATCTCATTGACACAGGACTAAGGAATTTACCCATTCATCTTTATTCTTGGAAATTATCAACATGATTGTAATTTGGTACTCCAGACTTAGAGAGGAGAGAGCAGAGTTAGTGAGGAGGTTAAGGGATTTGTTGAGATAGTAAGGGCCAGAAGGCAGAATTAGAATTCAAAGCTTTCTAACTCCAAATAGAACTGATTCTCTTTAGGAGCACAGATTTCTTACATTTTAAAACTTTTTTACATTATTTATTGTCAGAATTGTTCCTCTCACTATTGTATATTCTTCATGCTCTAGGTCCTTGGATCTTTTCAGATACTCTTTCCTCAAAATGTACTAAGAAGAATTGAGAAAATGTCCCCTTTGGAGAATTGGCACAAGACTGTTTTAACTTAGCAGCCTGTAATCATTCTTTATTAGGGGTGTGTGTGTGTGTGTGTGTGTGTGTGTGTGTGTGTGTGTAGGGGTGTGTGGGTGCAAATAAACCATTTTTATAGGCAAAACACAAAGGGCTGTTTCTATGCCAAAATAGCCTAAACTAATCAATTCATCCTCAATACATGAAACTTATGAAAATGTCAACCAACTTCAATGTGTTGTTAATGATCTTCTTGTCTTGTTCTCCTCCTTCCCCTCCTCCTTTTCCCCCTTCTCCTCTTCCTCTTCATTTTCCTCCTCCTCTTCCTCTGCCTCCTCCTGCTCCCCTTTCTCCTCCTATTCCTCTTCCTTTTCTTCTTCTTTTTCCTCCCCATCTCCTCCTTTTTCCTTCCTCTTCCTCCTTTTTTACCTCCTCCTTCTTTTTCTTTCTTCTCCTCTACTCCTTTTCCTTCCCCTTTCTCCTCTTCCTCTTCCTTTTTCTCCTCTTCTCATTCTCCTTCCCCTTCTTCCCTTTCTCCTTTCCCTTCTTTCCTTTCCTCTATGAGGTCAGGGTTTTGTAGCTTTGCCTTTCTATTCCCTTAGTATGTACCTTGCATATAAGAAGCACTTAATAAATTCTAGGTGAGGTAAGTTGAATTGATTATTGGTATTACATGAAATAGTTTCCATATATAATTGTAGTTCTTTAAAGTAAGTGTTGTCATCTCTATTTCACAGATAAGGAAGTGGAGTCTGAGAGAGGTCAGATGGATTATTCATGGCAGTAAGGTTGTCTGAGATAGGATTTGAACTTAGGCCTTCTGGACTTAAAGCCACTTTGTTATCTAGTCATTTCAATTATATTACTAATAGCTGGTGTCTAGGGGAGTGAGAGGGGCGAAAGGGAGGGAATAAAATTTGGAATGCAAATTTTTGCAAGGGTAAATGTGAAAAACTGTCTTTGCATGTATTTTGAAAATAAAAAAAAGCTATTAAAAACAAAAAAAAATCTAAAATTTATATAGAATTTTAAAGTTCCCACTGTAGCTATCTAAGATGAGAAGGTTTTGGTAAAAATGACCCTGGAATTATATGTAACTAGATATATTTCTAACACTCCTGGGAAACTGAGCCCTACCTAAGTGATTGAAGCATGACTACTCTAGCACTTAGCATCCAGACGGCCATCATGTCCACCCTCAGGCTCCAACACCTCTAAGGGGAGCAAGTTTAGGGATGTTGGCATCCATTTGGCTCTCATCATTCAGACTTCATAATTCTTTCTGTTTTGTCATGCTTAATATTTATACGACATCTGGTGAGTGATTGATCTTCTAAAGAACCCCATGGCCATTCACATTTGCTTATCAGCAGCATGGAGGGGGCAATCCCTAGATTTATTGCTGCCAATAAAAGTTGTTACCAAAAGTACAGTTTCTTTTTTGTGTGTGCTAATTTCTAATAACTCTTGTGCATGAGAGCAATTACTGACAAAAGTCAGCCTCTGTTAATAGAGTTTATCACACTTCATCATATATCCTTTGTCGTTGGAAGCATTTTGACAAGCCCAGGGTTAATTAAAACCAAGAAGACAATAAAATACACCTAATCAAACATTACAGGTACAGAAATCAATTAGCAGATTTATGGCACTTTGGAGGTTTCCATAATGTGCAAAATTCAAAGAAACTGTCGGTTCCATCTCCTCAAGACAGTGTAATTAAATTTCTAATTGAAACTATTTTTCAATAGCTAACATACAATCCACCCAAGTTGGATTTGCATTAAAGTGGGGTCTATAGAGGTTGAAAAAGCCTTGAAAATAGAAGAGATCCTTGGGCCTTTTCCTTTGTTATTATTTTGCCTACTTAAAAGTTAGTAAAAGTTGTACTGTGTTAAAGAGAAAGAAAAATATCTACTGTTTAATGAGATTCGAGAAAGAAAGAGCAATGTTTTCTTATGAGTCAAGAATCCATATGGACATGGAAAAAAAAATCAAGGTGAAAAAAAAATTTACTCAGTCCACCAGCTGTCAATGTGATTCTCAACCATCAATCAACCAATTTATCAACTAATCAACAAATCAGCATTGATTTAGTGTCTACTATGTATCAGACACTTTGTTAAGTGCTAGGGATGCCAAAATAAAATCCAAACAATTCCTGCCCTCAAGGAACTCATAATCTGAGGAAGACAACATGTGTGTGTATGTATGTATATATATATATAAACACATAATATATATGTGAGTATACGTGCATTTGTATGTGTGCACACACAAGATATATGTGTTAAATTCCCATTAGTAAGAATCCTTGTATAGAAGGCAGAACCTGAGCTGGGCTACCAGTGTAAAAGAAACTAAAGATTTCAACTAAAGATTCTAATGAAGACCTCAGTCTGGTTGTTTAATTACTTCCCATTATACATAGACATGAATTAGGAGAGTCTCTATCCCCAGGAAGAAAGCATGTGGAAAACAGGAGATAGAATGTCATATATGAGGAACAGGAAGATGGCTATGTTGATGGGATTATGCAGAGAGTGTGGGAAGAGGAGTAATGTGTAATAAGGATGGAAAGATAGGTAAAGTGCTTCAGACACCTAACAGAGGAATTTCTATTTGGTTCTAGAGACAAAAGTAATTACTGAGTTTACTGAGTAAAAGAGTAGCATTACTGAACTTTGAAGAAGAGAAGGAAAGAGATAATCTGCTGAAACATTTTGTATACAATGTTCCATGGCCTCTGTGGCTCCTTGGTCAACCATTATACATTATTCTTCATTATACAACAGTAATATTGGACCATTAGAGTCCAAACTAGCTTACAGATTCCATGTATTGGATTGACCATTATCCAGAAATATTGTACATGTAAAGTGTTAGGAAGGGCAAATACAAGTATGCCCCAAGGTTTGGGCCCTCATTGACTAATATTCCTATTATACATGAAATAAGTAGTTTAATGAGAAAAGGAGCAATTTCTTTTGATTCAAGACCAAAAGTCTAGTGTTGAAATAAGTGAGAATTGTTTTCCTCCTTCCCAAACTGCCCACCTTAAGGTCCTTTCATTGCTTTGTAGTGCCTTTTTCAGAGAGTGAAATGGGACATTAAGAGTATATAAGAAAATACTTTCCACACAAATAAAGTCAGATCTAACCAATTGGAAAAATATCAAATGCTCTTGGATAGGGCGAGCAAATATAATAAAGATGACAATACTGTCTAAACTAATCTATTTATTTAGCTCTATACCAATCAGATTCCCAGAAAACTACTATAATGACCTAGGAAAAATAACAACAAAGTTCATATGGAAAAACAAAAGGTCAAGAATTTCAAGGGAACCAATGCAAAAAAAAAAATCAAATGAAGGTGGCCTAGCTGTACCAAATCTAAAATTATATTATAAAGCAATGGTTACCAAAACCATTTGGTATTGGCTAACAAACAGACTAATTGATCAATGGAATAGGTTAGGTTCAAAGGACAAAACAGCCAATAACTTTAATAATCTAGTATTTGACAAACCCAAAGACCCCAGATTTTGGGATAAGAACTCACTGTTTGACAAAAAATGCTGGGAAAATTGGAAATTATTATGGCAGAAACTAGGCATTGCCCCACACTTAACACCATACACCAAGATAAGGTCAAAATGGGTTCACCACCTAGGCATAAAGAATGAGATTACAAATAAATTAGAGGAAAACAGGATAGTTTACCTCTCAGAACTGTGGAAGAGGAAGGAATTTGTGACCAAAGAAGAACCAGAGATCATTACTGATCACAAAATAGAAAATTTTGATTATATCAAATTGAAAAGTTTTTGTACAAACAAAACTAATGCAGACAAGATTAGAAGGGAAGCAATAAACTGGGGAAACTTTTTGCAGTCAAAGGTTCTGATAAAGGCCTCATATCCAAAATATATAGACGATTGACTCTAATTTATCAAAAATCAAGCCATTCTCTAATTGATAGTCAAAGGATATGAACAGACAATTTTCAGACAAAGAAATTGAAACTATATCTAGTCATATGAAAAGATGCTCCAAGTCATTATTAATCAGAGAAATGCACATTAAGATAACTCTGAGATACCACTACACACCTGTCAGATTGATTAGAATGACAGGGAAAGATAATGCAGAATGTTGGAGGGGATGTGGGAAAATAGGGACACTAATACACTCTTGGTGGAATTGTGAATACATCCAGCCATTTTGGGGAGCAGTTTGGAACTATGCTCAAAAAGTTATCAAACTGTGCATACCCTTTGATCCAGCAGTGTTACTACTGGATTTATATCCCAAAGAGATTTTAAAGAAGGGAAAGGGGCCTGTATGTGCAAGAATATTTGTGGCAGGCCTCTTTGTAGTGACCAGAAACTGGAAACTGAGTAGATGCCCATCAATGGGAGAATGGCTGAATAAATTGTGGTCTATGAATAACATGGAATATTATTGTTCTGTAAGAAATGACCAGCAGGAGGATTTCAGAAAGGCCTGGAATGACTTACATGAACTGATGCTGAGCAAAATGAGCAGTATCAGGAGATCATTATATTCTTCAACAACAATACTATATGATGATCAATTCTGATGGATTTGGTCCTCTTCAGCAATGAGATGAACCAAATCAGTTCCAATAGAGCAATAATGAACTGAACCAGCTATACCCAGCAAAAGAACTCTGGGAGATGACTATGAACCACTACATAGAATTCCCAATCCCTTTATTTTTGTCCGCCTGCATTTTTGATTTCCTTCACAGGTTAATTGTACACTATTTCAAAGTCCGATTCTTTTCATACAGCAAAATAACTATATGGATTTGTATATATATATAGTATTTAACTTATACTTTAACATATTTAACATGTATTGGTCAACCTGCCATCTAGGGGAGGAGGTGGGAGGAAGGAGGGGAAAAGTTGGAGCAAAAGGTTTTGCAATTGTCAATGCTGAAGAATTACCCATGCATATAGCTTGTAAATAAAAAGCTGTAATAAAAAAAAAGATTGTGGTAGGGCTGGGGCATAAATTGAGAGGTAGCAGTTAGAAAAAAACATTATCCTAGACCTAGTGCCTGACGTCTAACAACATAGAAAGCATACTTAAGCTTAGGGATGATACTTTCAGATTGACTTGTTATATCACTCATAGTAGGGAATATAACAGGAAAAATTTGAAAAGATCTCTTGACTGAGATAACTCATTTAAATGCTATGCTTCCTTCTTTCCCTAGTATCATTTTGTGAGTGAACAGACTAAGGTAACCTTAGATCCACATCCTCAGTCAGCATATATAATATGTGTGCACACACACATATACACTTACATATGTGAAATATAGCTATTGATATATATATATATATATATATATGTATATATATATGGAGATAAAACATAGATATGGATTATTTACATACATAGGATTAGATGTAAATATAGAGGAATAGATATAGAGATGGAATTAGATATATAGATTCAGTATAGATACATAGATATAAGTATAAAATTTATATAGAAATAGATTAAATACAGAGATGTAGAGAGAAATATATAAAGATAGAAATAGAGGTAGAAATATAGAGATGAAGCTATAGAAATAGAAAAAGAATATGGATATAGATTAGATATGGAAATAGAGATTGAAGTATAGATGATATAGAGATAGAGATAAATATAGAGAAGAACATGGACACAAGTAAATTGTGGGAAGGATCTCAGTTACTGGAGATCTAAGATTTCATGGTTTAAAATGATTTTTTGAGCATTTTGTTGGGAAATTAGATGGAATTCCTATAAAATACGAGAGAAGAAAAACCTAATCACTTATAACCATAAGGGAAAGATTACCTTCAAATCTAGTAAGACCTGAATTCAAATTTCACATTTTATACTGCCTGTGTGACCCTGGACAATTGGATCTCTTGTTACCATCTCAAAGTCATAAAATTCAAAGCAGAATTTGCTATTTTTTTAAACCATAAAATCAGACCTTTTCCCTTTCTTGTCTGTTAATGACATCACACTTAAAAAAAAGATCATTAAAACTCTAAATCTTTGAGTAATCTTTGGCTAATCTTTCTACTATTATTCTCTATATAAACTAATGCTGTTGATTGCTCCTCATCATTCAACTAACTGAAACTGCTTTCTTCAAAGTTACTACAGATCTGCTACATTTGACACTGTTGGCCAACCTCTTCTGGATATCTATCCTCTAGGTTTACATGACTATCTCTATTCTTTCCTCTTCTGCATGTCCCATCATGTCTTCTCATGCTCTTGCTGGTCTATCATCTATATTCTGCTTCATAAATGTAGGTGTTCCTCTATGCTGAGTCATCTCCTTCCCCCTTCTCTAAATTCTTTCTCTTGATGATTTAATTAACTTTCATGGATTTAATTATCATCTCTCTACAGATGATTCTATATTTCCATATATCCAGCCTTAGTGTCTCTTTTGAGCTCTAGCCCTATATCACCAACTGCCCATTGAACATATCAAATGTGATGTCTCAGAGACATCAAATCAAATCAACTCAAAATATCCTAAACAGAATCTGTTATCTTTCATCCCAGATTCACCCTTCTATCAAACTTACCAATTTCTGTCAAAAGCAGCAATTCTTCCAGTCTCCCAGGTTCATAACTTTAGAATTACCTTTGAATCATTTTATCTAATTCCACTTTCTATAATTTCAAATCAGTTGGAAAATGTTGCTGTTTCTATCACTTCTAAATCTCTTTCATTTGTTGCCTTTTCTCTACTCATAGAGCTTCCAAATTAGTTCAGGCCTTTATTACTTTAGTCAGGGGGTGAATTGATGTATATTTTAAAAACTGGCTCTGTGGAAATAAAATAAAGATATTCTTTATTATTTATATTTTCTCCATCACTTTCTTAAGTCTAGACAATTAGCAAACCATCAAGTAAATTTATAATTTATATTTGCCAGTTTCTGAGGTGTAAATACATTGAAAATTTAACATTTGACTCATGCTTTAATTTCATCATCTGTAAAATGAGAATATTACTAATACCTACTTGTAACCTTGGTTGTGAGAATAAAATTAAATAATATTTATAAAGTCCTTTGCAAAGCTTTTAAGTATTATGTAGATGCCAGCTATTATTATATTTGTAAATATTGTAGATTTACACATATATAAATATATATACACATATACATTTGTATATCAATATATGCATATATACATACATATATTTATATATATATTCAGACATACACACACACACACACACATACACACATACACATACATGGACATATAAATTTCTGGAGTTTTGCAAACTGGACTAAAAGGGCTTTGACCTGAAAAGAAAGTGTAGTAGTAAAATTACCCACACCTAGGGAGCATTACTACAAAATAGGAATAAGAATATTTGATGAGAGGACAAATAAATCAAAGGAAAAATTCCCTAAGAACAGTCCAGCAATGAAACCCATAGCTTCAGATATCTATATAAAAATGCACATAGAATGTTTAGTAAACAAGGTGAATATGGAATCTAAGTACAGGAAGACAAAGGGGACCTTATATGTTATCACTGAGAACTGATGAGATAATGAATAGAATATGCCTTTTTAAAGATCAAATTTATTCAAAAAGAAGAAAATAGTTTTTAAAAGAGGGTAAGGTTTGTGGCACAATGGGTGGAACTCTAGGCTTGGAATCAGAAATCTGGCCTAGACACTTACAAACTTTGTGACCTTGGATGGGTCACTTCATATGGTTGGTCTCAGTTTCCTTATCTGTAAAATGACTTGGAGAAAGAAATGATATCTGTATCTTTGCCCAAAAAAACCCTCAAATGTGACCATAAAGAGTCAGCCATGATTGAAACAACAAACAATAAAAAGCAAAATCACATATTAGAAAGTAATACTATTGGGAAGACACCTAGGAGAAGCTGATTGGGAAAGTGTAATAGAATACATTGGATAAGGATCAACATAGAGAACTGCAGAGATGATAAAGTCATGGGACACCAAAGACCATCAGTGCAGAAGGAAGACTTGATGAACCAGAAACAGGTTACAAATTTAGCATGGACATTTGATATGGCAATGCTAGGGAACACCTATCTGGACATCTGTTGAATTTTTCTGTCACAAGTAGAACAGCTGATAGATTTTTAATTCACCTTAATGGTAATTAAGAGGGAACAAACAGGGTAAATATCATTCTAATCTGATCCTGATCAACAGGGAGGAACTGGTTGTCAAAGTAAAAATGATGAGAAACTTAGAGGCAATGACTGCTCCATCTTAGAACTTATGATGGAGAAGGCATAACCCATAGAATGTGGGATCTCGAGTTAAGAAGACCTAAATTTGAATTCTGCTTCAGACATTTAGTAGTTGAATAACTATGGGCAATTCACTTTATTTTTCTGTGCCACAATTTCCTATACTGTGAGATGAGGATACTAATGCCACCTGCTTCCCAGGGTTATTGTGAAGATCAAATGAAATAAAATGTGTAAAAAAGGACTTTGCAAAAAATAGCTCTGTAAATACTAGATGTTGTTAACGACTATTAGAAGTATAGGGAAGCTGATCTTTGTCTTATAGATTCCAAAGAATTAGGGACAGTAGATGTCAGTGTTCTGGGAAATAATGGGTAGAATTCTATGATCTAAAATTCTGCTGGAGAAGTTAATCAGTTAAGAAGTTTAGAAGTACATAGGAGGCACTTACTAATGTTGATTAAATTGATTTATGGGGAACTCTCAAGAATGACTCCAGACAGAGGATTTTGATGAAAAGAAAAAGGAGAAGCTGTTTGAAAGACGATTCTTAATAGAGAAAAAAATCATATTATTCAGTTTTAAAATAAATACTGATGAAAATCAATCAATTAATTCACAAGCACAGATTACTCTAGGTAAGGCACTGTGATCAATGCTAGCAATAAGGCAAACATGAGAAAACTGAAGGTGAGTATAAAAGTCACATGAAGTAAACAGTTTTAGGCACATGGAAGCTCAGAAATGGCTTGGGACAGTATATTAAAGATAACAAAATGGGCTTAAAATAATCTTTATTTGAGGCAAAAAGGAAGATCAAAGAAGGGAAAGAATGACTCCACCGTTTAGATATGATTAGTGTGAGAGAAGGCAAAGTCAAACTGTTTTGTTTCTTTTATCTATGAAGGTAGTGATCCTCAGACTTCTTAGGATACAACAAAAAATAGTCAGTGTATCCTAGAATTAATTGCTGGAAGGAACTTTTTAGATCATCTGTTGCAGTAGTTCTCAAACTTTTTGATTTCAAAACTCCTTTACATTATTTAAAATTTTAAAAAATATTTATTTATTTTAAACTAAATACAAAATAAGAAAAGACAAAATAAAAAAAAAGGCAGAAAGGGAAAATTAAAACAAAATAAAACAGAACATTGTCATGTGCCCAGCAGAACATCAGAAAAGAATCTAAATATGCAACAATAATTTTGCCTTTCCAGAAAAGTATATATAATAATTGAAGAGATCACATATTCATGACAACCCATCTTTTCTTTCTTCCTGTAGATTATTCTTTTGTTCTCTGCTGTGTACTTTTCACTTTATTCTTTTTTCCTGCCCCTTTATATTTTTAAAAATTATTGAGGATGCCCTCAAGAGCTTTTATTCGTATGGGCTATATTTGTCAATATTTGCCATATTAGAAATTGAAATACCTTGCTGTTCAATCATTTTCAGTTATGCCCAATTCTGAGAGAACCTAATTGGGGTTTTCTTGGCAAAGATACTGGAGTGTCCATCTCCAACTCATTTCGTAAGTGGCAAGCAATATTAAGTGACTTTCCCAGAATCACATAGCTGATAAATGTCCAAGACCAGACTTAAACTCAGAAAGATGAGTCTTCTTGATCCCAAATTCAGCACTTTATCTCCTATACTACCTCACTATCCCAGAATACCTTAATATTACTTAAAATAGTTTTGACCTATTGACTCTCTGAAAAGGACCTGCAGAGTTCTAGACACACTTTGAGGACCACTTATGTATTACAATTCCCATATCTTATAGTTGAAGAAAATAAGGGACATATGTATCTTGATTTAGTTCACATATTAGTAAAATGAGAGGTAGGACTGAGACTCAGACTCTCTTACTCCAGTTCCTGTCCTCTTCCTGCTAAGCCATACCATATGTAGGTGTGGAACCTGAAATGAGAGAGGAAATATATAGTATGAGAACACCTTCTTGTCCTTAATATGTCCAAGTGGGCTTGGATGAAGTGAATTGCAAGGTGGTAAAAGAATTGGCAGATGGGATTGCCAACACACCATCAATAATCTTTGAAAGATGTGGAGATAATTTGAAAGATTGTGGAGGACAGAAGGTACTTCACAGGATTGGAGTAGGCACATGTTTTCTTGATTTTCAAAAAAGGAAAGACCCCGAAGAGTATACAGGCCAGTGAACTTCACATTGATTCCTGTCAAAATTCTAGAATACATTACAAAAAA
Source organism: Antechinus flavipes (assembly GCF_016432865.1). Classification (NCBI taxonomy): domain Eukaryota; kingdom Metazoa; phylum Chordata; class Mammalia; order Dasyuromorphia; family Dasyuridae; genus Antechinus; species Antechinus flavipes. Next base: position 433,623,963 of record NC_067401.1, on the reverse strand, counting down.
GATGGTATGTGAGCATTTGGGAATGAATGTGTTGCCCACAAAGAGACAGCTAGGTCTTATCAAGAACAGATCCTTCCAGACTGAATTCATTTTCTTTTTTGACAGTGTTATTAGACTGGCAGATAAGTGGAATAATGTCAATATATAATACATGGATTTCCGCAATGTGTTTGAGAAAGTATCTTCTGCTATCCAGGTGGATTTCAATGATAGTAGAATTAGGTGATTTTGAAAGTGGTTAATTGATAGAGTTAAAGAGTAGCCATTAATAAGTTAGGGTGAAACACTTTGTAAATCTTAAAAAGCTACAAAATAATAATTGTTATCACCATCATTGTTATTATTATTTCTAAGTTTTGTGTGTCTGCTGAGCATTTTTATCAATGGAACCATGAAAGCATAGATGGCATTATTTTCAAATTTGTAGATGACCCTACACTGAAAAGTATAGCACAATTGTTAAGAGGCACAGCATTTTGAGTAATAGACGTGGAGTCAGGATGATATGAGTTCAAATACGATCTGACTTGCTATGATTCCATAGTGTTTTCTGCATTTAAAATTCAAAAAATCCTTGGAAATTATTACAATGTCATTTTTGCTCTTTGGAGTGAAACTAGCCAGAATTGTAAGGAATGATGTTGAAGAAAGCATTTGTTCTATCAAGGGCAAGTATATTTCCAGAATTGACCAATAATGCCAGCAGCAAAATGAGCCTAAGGGTGAACTGAAGCAAAAATTTTAAATAAGTTAGTAAAATTCAGTGGACTGGTAGCCAGACATCAAGATTCAAGTCTCAGCTCTGCTACTAGGTAGCTAAAATACCTTGACCAAGTTACCTAATGTCTCCTTATCTCAGTTTCCCCATTTTCAAAATAAGAGATATTAGATTAATTGTGATGATGATGACGATGATGACGACGACGATGATGATGTATTGATATTTGTAGAGTGCTTACTATGTGCTAGGCACTATAATAAGGATTTTATAATTATTTTCTTGTTTGATTCTCATAACATTCCTTGGAGGTAAGTGCTATTAATATTCTCATTTTACAAATGAGGAAACTGAAGCAGGCAGAGGTCAAATGACTTGCCCAGGATTAGATAGCTAGTAAATGTCTGAGGCTGAGTTTGAATTCAAATTTTCTTGATTCCAGAATCTGGGCTTCTGGGCACATCCACATTATGTGTAGATGATTCCAACTGTCCCTCTCAACTATATTGCTTTACAATCATCTCTCTCTCCCCTCTCTTCTCACCTATATTAGTGATATATAGTGATAGAAACTGTGAATGGATATATCAGAAAGGAAAATGGCTCCTTCACCCTCCATTAAATATATAATAGATAACTAGATTGTGAAGAATCAGAATATCAAGAATATAAAGCTATAAAAGGACTTAGAAGTTTTTTGGCCCAACCTCCTCATTTTACAAATGTGGAAACTGAGTTTGAGAAACTGTAAATGACTTGCCCAAGGTTGCATGGCTAGTGGAGGGTAGAATTGGAATTTGAACCATGTTCTATGATTCTATGCTGGAGCCTGTTTGATTCTTAAAAGACTAGTGGTATTTGATAAGTCAGACTAGTTGACCCCAAGCACATTGGCACAGGTGGGAAGGAGGGAATGGGAACCAGGCCAGAGACTGAAGAGCAAAATTCAGTGAAAGCTTGATTCACTTGAACATCTGGGTCTCTGAATATTCTGGTTGACAGAGCATCAATCAGACTGTCAACAAGGTTTTTTTTTAAACCTTGTTTAAGAAAAGTCTTTTTTCAATGGTGGTAGCTTACTTTCTTACCTCAGGAAATAGTACTAAAATTTTAATTTTTTCCCATCATCTTCCAATGACTTAGGATTAACCATTGAGTCATATAACTGAGATTTGACTCACAGAACTGAGAGGCAGTAAATGGAGGTTGATAGATCATTTATTCCAATGTTCTTATCTTACAAGGGAGGAAACTGAGGGATAGAAAGGGAATATCTTTCCCCAGCCCATGCTATTATTGAGATCTCTTGACTTCCAGTCTGGGGTTCACCCATTATGTCATGTTGAATATCATTGCCAGAATACTGAAATGTTCCCTCCGTGGATGTAAACTGAAACCTGTCCCTTTCCTTGTGATTTTTATCCATTTCCTTCAGAAAAATTGCTACAAGGGATCAATACAAAATCCTGGAGGCTTTCTTTGTGTTCCTCTTGACATCATGAACACACTAACAGAGTATTTAGCTGATCATCTGTCTTCCTTTGCTCTTGTGATTTGACAAACTTATCTTTTTTGCATATCACCTAATCCATGATGACATACTTAATTTCTTAGGAGTTCCTTGTTGATTGCATGTTGTAGCCTACTTACAGCCATCCCTATGTCTCCACTACCCTCTGTGTAATGATATACACCTTTAGCTTCTGTGGAGGCAATGGTGTCCCATATATTGCTGCCTTATAGCAATAGCCATAAAATGTTAGTATTGAAAAGATGGGCCTTTGCTTTTATGAGAAGCTAGGGATCAGTAAAAGAGCTTTGCAATTTCCTGAAAGCAATCTAGACCACTCTCCTTCTTCTCATCTCTGGGCTTAGCTCATTGTCTCTCTTCGCTGTCTTTCCCAGATATAGATATGAATGAAAAGATCTGTAGGATATCCATCCAAATGAATATTGAAATCTGGGTAACAGACATACTTTATTGACATGTTTCTTCTGTTGAGATTGGGAAACTAAACTTTTTGGTGATTAAAGATTTCTTTTATAAAGTTCTTTAGTGTTTTGGGAGCACAATCCAATCACACTGTCTCTTTCATAAACAAAAACATTTAAAGGATCTGGCTATCCAAGGGGAAACCCTCCATAACATGAATTCTATGTAGGAGACCCTTCAACACATTGGTAAAAATCTTTGGTGCATAAAAGGTATGCATCTTTTTTTACGCCTTCTCTGACATTTATTAATGAAGGGTAATTGAACAAAGTCACAGCATTTTAGATCAGAGGTGCCAAATTTCAATTAAATTGCACATAAGGATCCCTGCAAAATGCATATTGATTTAGAAAACCACACATTGACATTATCTATTTTCTTTTGCATTTTCATTTGTTTTATCAAATATTTCCCAGTTACTTTTTAATATGATTGACTGTACCCAGGACTGTGCCTCTGAGCCACTTCTGCTTCAGATAATAATACATTTATATATTGCATCTACATAATACCCTAGTGCACAGGACAATGGACCTAGAGTCAGAAAGATCTGAATTCAAATCCTGTCTCTGATACTTACTAGCTGTGTGATCTTGGACAAGTCACAGAATTGTCAGCTTCAGTTTCCTAATCTCTAAAATGGGGATAATAATAGCACCTATATGTCAGATTTTTGTGAAGATTAAACATAAATAACATATTTAATGTTCTTTGCAAACCTCAAAATGCTACATAAATATTCACAATTACTATTCAAGTTTATGGACTGCTTCCAAAATAGTACCCCTCTGAAGGAAGGAAATATCATTAATATCTTTCATTACTTTTTCCATTTTACACAGAGTAGAGGAGGGAACAAGTATTTATTTAATACCTACTATGTTCTAGAAATATTTGCATTTTGTAAATTTTTCATTTGAGCCTCACAACAACTATGAATAGCAGATCGTTTCAGAAAAGTTCAGGGATACACACACACACACACACACACACACACACACATATATATAGTATGTGACTACCTTGCAATGAATGAACAAATTGTCTTCACTATAAGGCTTTGATCAAATGAGAAAACCTGGATTTGATTGATTTTATAAATTCTTGCATCTCTAAATTCCATGGTCTTAAGCAAGTAGTCATGGAGCTTCTTGAAAACCTCCAGTCATAGGGAACTACCTCTCAAGAAAGACTGTTTTACTATTCATTCATTCAACAAAGATTTTCAAAACACTTACTAATATGCTAGGCACTGTCCTAGGTTCTGAATGTACACAGATTAAAAATATAAAACAGTTTTTGCCTTCAAGGAACTTAAATTCTACTGTGGAGGAAGTACAAAGTAGTTTGGAGGTAATAGGAAGGAACTAGCAACTTGAGGATGAGGTAAGATGAGGAAACACTTTGTATTAGAGGAAGCACTTGAACTGCACTTTAAAGGATGCTAGGGATTCGGTGCAGAGAGGAAGAGAAATGACATTCTAGAGGTGAAGGATATCTTTCTGAAAGGCATAGGAATGGGAAATGGTCTTGGGACCTAGCAGGAATAAGACCTAAATGGAATTCAAGTTATACTAGGTCCTACTCTTGGAAACTTCCCACAGCTGCTCTGTTTCCTGAAGAAAGTGTACTTTCTGAAACAAGAAACTTAGTTTGATTTGTTCCTTTGCAAGTTTCACTGCCAGATGGTGCCTCCAAATTTACAGAGCCCAATAATATTTTATTTCTTTCTAGGAAGTCACTGCCTTGCATAACTCTTCAGAAGTTTGCCATTTATAAACACCAGATAGATTTGGGGCTGGATATCTTTAAATTATATCATTTTGATCCCGTTCTCTTTCTTTCTGGTGGGGGAGTCAAATTATTCTTTAGCTTGGGAGAACCATACTTACCAGGGCAGGAAACATGAAAGTAAGGCATAAAGGAATAACTTCCAGGATTGTCCTATGAATGAAAGAAAGAAGAGTGGAAAATGAAGAGAGTAGGGAGTGTAGACAAGTCAAGATGGACAGTTAGACAGAGGAATCGATGTAGTTGTTGAAAAGTGAACAAGGGGAAGGATAAAAGGCATGACTTCTTTTTTCCTCCAAGAAACAACATTGGAAGGGATTAGAATTGGAAGAGATTCTGATAGGTTTTCTACCCGTCATGAAAAAAGTCCTGGTTTATGTTTTAAAACATCATATCAGAGAAATTATCCTTTGTTAGTAGGAAAAAGTAAAATACTCAATTTTCTTAATACCCAATTTTTAATTAACTTTCTTGTGCATGAGTAGACATATGCAGTCTATACTTGTCAAATGAACTGGATTATAGATATAGGTTTGGGAGGTTAGGAAATTATATATAACTTCTTTCCTTACCTAGACTGTGGGAAAAGGATCAGAGATAGAGCTTGGCAAGAGGAGAGCTCTAGAGCTGCCCTTTCCCTTGGAAATACAGACTATCTCATAGACTCTTCCAAGAATCCCTGATCTTTTTGGGGAGGAGAGAAGCTGCAGGTTTGTGTTCCCTTAATCTTTGGATACAGGGAACAATAGAAGGAGAAGGAGTTGATTGTCCTGTTTTATATTCATTAAATATGAATTAAGAACTTATAATGAATTCAACACTACGCTTGACTCTGGATGTCCAGAAAGAGGATATGATGCATATTGTATTTAACATATACTTTAACATAGTTAACATGTATGGGACTACTTGCCATCTAGGGGAAGGGATGGAGAGGAGAGAAAAAGTTGAAACAGAAGTTTTTGCAAGAGTCAATGTTGAAAAAGTACCCATGCATATTTTTGTATATAAAAAACTATAATTAAAAAAAAAAGAGGATATGGTACAGTAGATGCACTTCTTAGTTATGTAATTGAGCAAATCAGTTGATTTTTTTGTCTCAGTTTCCTCAATTGCAAAATAAGGATAATAATAGCACCTCTCTCCAAGGGTTGCTGTGAAGCTAAAATGAGATAATATTTATATGCTTAGGACATTTCCTGGTATAGTGGGTGCTTAATAAAATTCTTATTCCTTCTTGTTCCTGAGGACATGAGTCTTTCTGAAGAGACATTCCTTCCCTTTGAGAAACAACTGGAGAACAATAAAATGGTAACAAGGTCATAAAATGATTATAATTAAATGCCCAAGTATATAGCATAGACAATAATTACTATAGATAGTCAGGAAGGAGAGAAATCAATACCTACAGGCTGGAGTTACTAGGGAAGGCTACATCAGAGGAGGAAACAAGTCAATGTCCAGATGCTAGTGCTGATTTTGCACATCTAATAACATCTTAAATGTCTTATCAGAGCCTTTAACTCAACATGTCCTAACCTAATTCATCATATTTCCCTAAAGTCTACTTCTGGTTTCCCTATTTCTATAAAACATGCTGCCATTTTTGAAATGGGTAATCTTTGACAGTTCCCCCTACTCCCTCTATTCCAATCAATAGCCAAGCACTGCTCAGTCTCACGATATTATCTTTCACTTCTGTCCCCTTTGTCTCTTCTGTTTCTATTGTCATCACCCCAGTTATTTCCATTCACCTGAGTTATGGCATTACCAGTCTTCCTGATACTAGTCTCTATCTCTACAATCTAAACTTCTGCCAGATCACTCTTCCTGGCATACACTTCTGACTTTACTCACTAGATGGCATTGATAGACACTCACTGAATCTTTGTAATTCCCTGAATGCATCCCGTGCTTTTTTGTCCACTTAAATGAATAAATGAATGAATGAAAAATCATTTATCAAACAATAGATAATATTTATATAGAACTTATTATGTGTCAGGTACTGTGCTAAGTGCTTTTCAAGTATTATCTCATTTGATCCTCACAATCCCTCTGACAGACAGATACTATCATTTCCATTTCATAGTTAAGGAAACTGAGGCGGATGGAGGTTCAGTGACTTTCTTAGCTAGAAAGTATCTGAGACCGTATTTGAACTCAGGTCTTCTTGACCCAAAAGCAAAGCTCTGTCCCTGAACCACCTTAGCTGCTTAGCAGAGTAAATGCTTACCATATTCCAAACATTGGGAGAAATGCTGCAGGGCACATGGAAAGACCTGGATGCTCGGTAAAGTAAGGCAAATGGCAAGGTTTAAGGGACCTTAGGTTGTATCTATAGGTCAAACAACAGTGCTGAGTGTTTGGAGGTCATCGACTGAACAGAGTTGGTTGTACAGCCTGGAAGACCTTAGGGTTGATGGTAAAGTCAGTGGTTGTCTATGTCATTGGAAAAGAACAGGTAACTCCCATCTCATCAAAGTGTTATTAGCCTTGATGGTTTGAGGTGGTTAACGCTGGGAGAAGGCAAGGTGATGAGGTCAGGGGAAGACATCCCATTGTTTGGCTGAGCCAAATCTTTGTCCAGGTTTTCTTCTATGCCTAGAATGCCTTCTTTTCAATTCTTCTATTCAAATTAGAAGCAACATTGCATTCTAGAGAACTAAGTTGGGGCCAAAAAGAACTGAGTTCAGATCCTATGTAAGATGTAGTAGGACTTGACAGCTTCTAAGGTGCCTTTCAGCCCTAAATTTATGATCTCAAGATTTTTAAAAGTCTGATAGACTCTTGAAGCTAAGTTTATAGTAATCCCTTATCTGGCCCTTTCTAGGACTTTTCTGAAATTTACATTATTTGAAACAGTTAGATGGTATGTGGATAGAGTGTTGGACTTGAAGAGACATCAAATCCAGTCTTAGACACTAATTAGCTATAGGACCCCAGGAAAGTTTCTGACTTCTATCTGCTTTGTTTTCTCATCTGTAAACCGGGAATAATTCTAGTATCTACCTCCTAGAATTGTTGTGATGATAAATTGAGATGATTTGGGGAAGTTTTTGCAAACCCCAAAGTTCAATAATTATTGCCATTATATTTATTATACATGTAAATGACACAATTCTTTTTGCTAGATTGTATGGTGTTTTTTTTTTTTTTTAATCTTGGGGTCAGTGTTCCCTTTATCTTTGTATTCTTGGTGACTAGCAGCACCAAGATGGAAATTAAGTAAAACAAGAAGATAGGCACAAGGAGCTCTCTTTCTTTTTGATGTAGATCACACATGAAGCACCTGTGACCTTCTAATGGTTGTGTGCATGTTTGTGCTGAACACTGTGCCAAGTGCTAAGGACATAAAAGTTTAGATAAAAAAAGGTTTTGCCCTCGTGGAGTTGATAATTTATGAAGGGCTATGACATGTATGCAAATAAACCTTCCTCTTGGGGAGTAAAGAATGAGAAAAGTGTGGCAAGCCCAGACTTTCCTAGTCCACACATTTTCTTCCACTGATCTTTTCTGGTCAGCAACTGGGGCTTTCATATATCCGTCTGTTCTGTGTCTTTGTCTCTGTATTCCTCCCTTTGTGACTCTGTCTCTCTCTGTTTCAGCCTCTCTTTGTTTCTGTCTCTCTGTCCTTGTCTCTGTTTCTCTGTCTCTGTCTGCCTCTGTTTCTCTGTTTCTCTGTCTTTTTTTAACTTTATGTCTTTGTCTCTGTCTGTCTCTGTGTCTCTATTTCTCTTTGCATCTCTGTCTCTGAGTCTCTCTATTCTTTGGTATGTTTTTGTCTCTGTATTTCTGTTTGTTTCTCTGTCTCTATGTTTCTTTCTGTGTCTTTGTTTGTCTGCCTCTGTGTGTGTTCTCTCTCTCTCTCTCTCTCTCTCTCTCTCTCTCTCTCTCTCTCTCTCTGTTTCCCTTTCCCCCTCCCTTCATCCCTCTTCCAGCCTTGGGGTCATCTGTCTGTCTGTCTGTCTCTATCCACCTTTGTGTTTCTCTAATGTCTCTCTGAGTCTCTCTTTTTCTATGTCTTTATTTGTCTGTCTCTGTGTCTTTCTCTCAGTCTCCCTTTCCCCTTCCCTTTCTCCTGCTTCCTACCTCTATCTTATATTCACATGGCACAAAACTTAGTTTCATGTCTATTCTTGGGATTCTGCTGAGGTATTATTCAACTATATTTTTCTTCTATACATATATGCATAGCTGAATTGTCAAGATGTAATTTTGTAATAGAGACCTTTCATCTACATTCAATTCAAGAGACACTAACGAAATGCCTTTTATGTTCAAGACTAGAGATAGCTTGGGGTAGTGAGTGGAGTAGAGGTAGGATCCCAAAAGATCTGGATTCAAATGCTATCTTTATTTTATCTATCTATCTATCTATCTTTTTATTTGTTTTTTTTTTAATTTATTTATGCTGCGGCAATTGGGATTGAGAGACTTGCCCAGGGTCACACAACTAGGAAGTGTTAAGTGTCTGAGGCTAGATTTGAACTCAGCTCCTCCTGACTTCAGGGCTGGTCTTCAAATGCTATTTTTTAGCACATACTTGGATTTCCAGTAAGAAAATCACAAGACCTGTTCCCTCATTTGTCATCTCCAACAATGTGCAAGACACTGCACTTAGTGCTAGGGATAAAATAATAAAATTCACACAGTTCAGGCCTTCAAGAGGCTTGCATTCCGTATACATTTTTTGTATAGATCTATTTGTTAATTATTACTTTAACCCTAAAATTTCCCAATGCAACTGTGATTTATAAATAACTTTCTGTCTTTTAAGTAAATTTGTCAATATATGATTTTTTTTGGGGAGGGGGGGTGGAGGGGAAAGTTGGAAGAAGTCAGTCTGTGAAAGTTCCCTGTTGCCAAAGATGAACTTTTGGAAAATGGACATCTGAGGAGCTTCCCCATCCCACCTCAACTAGTTCCCACCAGAAGTAGTGCTTTAAACTAGGAGAGTGGAACCTTGAACTTGGACTGTCACCAGAACCCAGGGCTTTGGCCTGGCAGTTCAGTAGACTTTGCCATCTAATATTAGGTAAAATCATACACGAGGGGCAGATGAGGAGAGGATGAGAGAAAGTGAGATGGGAAGCCATAGAGATGGCGCCCGTAGAGCTCCTCTGAAGCCTCTTTTGGGATCCTCGAGTAAGGAGCTGGGGAATATGAAGCACAGGATGGCGCAGGGCAGGGGGCCATTTTATTCACTATTTGTAGGCAAGGAGGTGTCTCCTTTACCTTGTTGCTGCTGGGAACTGTCTTGGAGTTTCCCCATAGTTTTCTTCCTCAAGAATAAAAACCCCGTTCTGGCCTCCCCACCTCACACTCCAAACGCTTCCCTTTTGATGAAAGCAAAACTCCTAGGCTACCCCACATGAGACTTTAGCAACGCGAGCAACCTTTTGTTCCAAACATTTGGCAGCAGTTCCCCCCCACCCCCCTCCCCGCCTCCTCTCCCGTCCCCCCGCCTGGCGGAAAGTCTCAGAGCTGCGCTGCTGTCTGAGATTGGCCGGGCCCGACGGATTCAAACCCCCGGGCTGCCTTTGTGAGCCAAGCGAGGAGAAAGGGGCCTTTCATGTGTGCCAGCCTCATCGCAGGTACTCCCCCGTGGGCCCCGCACAAAGAGCTCGCTCTAGGACTTTCACCCCGAGCTCGCCTTTTGTCTCTTCGCGGAGCGTGTTCCAGGGAAAGGGAGGAGGAAAAAGGCAGCCCCGCTCAGCTGCAACTTCTCCAGGCACTTCAGGCTAGCTTTGGGCCGGACCCACCACTGACCCGGCCACGCTGGAGTCGCTCGTGTGACCGCCCCCGTCCTCGCTGCAGCTGGGTTGAGTTCTTCATTAGTAAGCAGGAAAAATACCAGAATCCCGGCACCAGATGGTGCCCCAACCGATCTGGAATCTGGAGTAGATCCGATGGGCTCTACTTGTTTCCAAGGACTGGGTCTAACATCAGGGCTATTTCCCATAGTGCATGTGCAGCTCAAAGAGCACATGGAGGCTGTCCTTGCTCTGATGATTATGATGAGAAACGGCAATTAAAAAAATACTCAGAATTATAATTTTTCTTTTGGTCTTTCTTTCCTTCCCTGTTCTTCCCTCCTTCCTTCTTATTCCTTCCTTCCTCCCTTTTTTTTTTCCTTTTCCTTTCCCTCCTTCCCTTTCCCTTTCCCTCCCTCCCTTTCCCTTTCCCTTTCCCTTTCCTTTCTTCCCTCCCTCCCTTTCCCTTTCCTTCTTTCCCTCCCTCCCTCCCTTCTTCCTTCCTTCCTTCCTTCCTTCCTTCCTTCCTTCCTTCCTTCCTTCCTTCCTTCCTTCCTTCCTTCTTTCTTTTCTTTCTTTCTTTCTTTTCTTCTTCTTTCTTTCTTTCTTTCTTTTCTTCTTTCTTTCTTTCTTTCTTTCTTTCTTTTTCTTCCTTCTTTCCTTCCTTCCTTCCTTCCTTCTTTCCTTCTTTCTTTCTTTCTTTCTTTCTTTCTTTCTTTCTTTCTTTCTTTCTTTCTTTCTTTCTTTCTTTCTTTCCTTCTTTCTTTCTTTTCTTCTTTCTTTCTTTTCTTCTTTTCTTTTCTTCTTTCTTTCTTTTTCTTCCTTCCTTACTTCCTTCTTTCTTTTCTTTTGTTTCTTCTTTCTTTCTTTCCTCCTTTCTTTTCTTCTTTTCTTTTTCTTTCTTTCTTTCTTTCTTTCTTTCTTTCTTTCTTTCTTTCTTTCTTTCTTTCTTTTTTTCTTCCTTCCTTCCTTCCTTCTTTCTTTTCTTTTGTTTCTTCTTTCTTTCTTTCCTTCTTTCTTTCTCCTTCCCTCTCTTCATTCCTTCTTTTGTTTTTTCCTTCCTTCCTTCCTTTTTTCTTCTTTTCCTCTTTCCTTCCTTCTTTCATTATTCATTCAATATTTACTAGATGCCTGCTGTGAATCCAGTACAGCATTAGGCACAGCCATTGATTCCTCTAATACAGTTTGTAATCTGGTTGGGGGAAACAAAACTTGCCATCCATCAAATGACTCTAGGATTTGAGCAAATTCCATGTAGTGAAAACTTCGTTGGTTGAGAAAACACAAAGGAAAATAGTAATCCATGTGGGGCGGGAGGAAGACAAAGAGGGAGGTAGGGAGGAAAAGAGGGAGGGAAGGAGAAAGAGAATCCCTGTTTAGATCTTCGATAAAATGTGAAGTCTGGGGATTCAGTAAGTGGAAAAACTCAAGTGACTAGGATTGTAGAGACTGAACATGGGTCTTGTTCGCTCTCCTAATTCATGGTGGGATCTTGGGCAGATCAATCCACCTCTTAGGCCCTTGGTTTTATAATATGAGGGGTTTGGCCTACAAATCTCCAAGAACACTTTCAGCTCGGCCATTCTGTGGAACATTGGAGTGTTCTTTTTTCTACAGCTATGAGGAAAAACAGTACCAAACCAAAGTACTCTTACCAGTACAGAAAGTTTCTTGTATTATTTGGTTTGTAAATGATACTCTTTTTTATTCTTCCCTTTTCCTGTATAGTTTATCTCAGACTTTGAAGAGATAAACTAGTTTAATTTCTTTTTTATTTTCCACATAACAACATAATGCTCTGAATCTGGTAGATATTTTTAAAATGTTTTTGATTTATTTTCTATCAGGGACTTTACTTGATTTTAAACTTCATGCATCTCCTAGGAAAAGATGATCATCTGAAATCTTATTACCATATAAACTGACTCATCTTTTGATACTCAGCACCTCGGTTACTCCATTTTTTCTTTCTTCATATTAGGGGACTGGAGAGAAGAGTCATAAACTCACACCAAAACCTTCCTTTATAGATGCTCACAGTTTTCCAGGCAACACTTTATTTTCTATCAGCGCTCTACTTGGTTTCAACTTCTTAAACACAAACCTCCTGGACCAAGTATCCCTGCCCCATTCTACGTTTTACCTTTCTTTTGTACATTGTCTTCCACCATTATACAGTAAACTCTTTGAGGGCAGGAATTGTCTTTTCATCCCTTATTTGTATTCCGGGTGCTTAGCACACAGTTATTGCTTAATAAATGTTTATTGAATTGAATTGAATTTATTAATGTAAGGGGCTCACTTAAGACTCACAATATTCTTTTAAAATCTGCAGCTCCCAGAATTCTGTATGACTAACAGTTGTATGGGAACATTTGGCAGTAGGACTATACTGATCCAAAGAGTGAAGAGTAAGGAGCAGGGGGGAAGAAAGATGATATGATGCACTGTGCTTTATTTCCTGGGAGAATGAGGAACTTTGAGATTTCACCCCCTTTCCTGCTGAGATCAGACATTGGGTACTGAGGAAGTTCAGGGGTGTTTCACTGTTTCTGTTGACGCCTCCCTTGAGATTCTGTGGGGATTATGGTCTTCCAGTTTTTGTAGACTTACAACTCTGTATTACTGTATATTACTATATTACTATATATACAATATAAATTACTGTCTTCTAGGTCCTAGAGACCAAGTGTTCCCACAATATGAAGCCATGGCTTCTAGGCATCCTGGCTATAGTATTGCTAGTACTGAGCAATCATAACTTTCAGACACAGCAATTGCTGTACTCCTGTGGTGATGAGTAAATTGTTATCCTAGTGTTTCCAGATTCCTTAGACTGAATGCTGGGCTGATAGCCAGGCCATGGAGGGACTAGGAGCCGACTGGACTCTCAATCATCAGTTCTGGAACATGATTTGATAGGTTGGCTTGGCACTGCAAATGTTTGCTATAAATGCATTTTCCTGATCTACCAACTTCTCTATTTTTAGGAAATTATCCATTTTCATCCCTGTTGCATAATGTCAGGTAGTTAACAGTAAAATGACATGACCTAGTCAATCAGTCAGCAAGCATTTATAAATGCTCAGCCTGAGACACACACTGTGCTAAATATAAAGACAAAAACATTCCTTGCTCTCGAGGAGTTTATATTCCAGCGGGGAGAGGATATACAAATAACTCGGTATATGCAAAGCAGATGGAAAGCTACTTGAAAGGAAAAGTATTTAGAAGTACCAAGGTGAGGACAGGATTAAGAAGCAGGTAAATTCTCCTACAGAGATGGAATTTGAGTTGAGTCTTGAAGTAATAATTACTTATTACTCAGTAACCCCTCTTCCTTTGAGATTCATACTTTTTTTATATGTCTACCATTCAATCAACATCTTGGTAGCTACTTTTTATGGATAGCCAGATCACTCTTTCTCCTTCTTTATAAGTTCAGAACCTGGTTCATTATCTTTCTCTCCTCTCCAATGTTTACCTTCATAGAAAGAGACATATTGACTTTTTTCTCAAAAACCCTAACCATTCAGTTCCTGAATCTACTCAGTTCTCATGAGTTTCTTCTCCAGTCAACATCAGCTTATATAAAGGTGGTCACAGCCTTAATCTTGGAATCATTGGCAAACTTATCACCTCTATGTTTAAAGAATTCTGAAATCCCATTATCTAATCATAATCTTTTCATCTCTCCTTCTGTCTTTTCATATAAAATCCTACTGTGTCCTCATTGTAATCTATAATCCCTTGCCTCCTTGATTTTCCCTTGGGTCATTTTCCCAGTGCTAGGCACTTTCTCTTTCTCTCTACTCCCTCCATATTGACCTATTAGTGAACTAATTTAACTGTAGTTTTCCTCCCTTTAATCTTTAGCCTCCTTTTCATATTGCCAATTATAGCCAATGCTTTGGATCATTCTCATCATTCTCTGCCTTCATTCTACATGATGCTGCTGCTCAAAGATGGAAAAATATCACATAGCCATTCTGTAACCAGTACAAAATATGTTGCACAATCTCAAGTGGGTCTTTATTGATGTTAGGCAATTTTTCTATAGCTCATTATTAATTCATCATCCTGTTGTCCACATCAGCTCTCCAAAATTTCTCAGCCCTTCTCAAACTTCCACTCCCCATCTCCACTCTCTCAGCTGAGGACTCTCCCCAATATTTTATAGAAAAAAATTTAGGCCATTTATTCTGAAGTCCCTCTTTTTTGTCTTTTCCTTATCTATTTCTCAAATGTTTGGGAGAGGGAAAATTCCTTCATGGAGCTACCACATTGGGGAATTAGCCCTGTCACTTTTCACTTTCTTAATAGTGAATCTTCCTCATCAGCCATAGCAACACTTGCTTTCCTCATCATCCATAACAATAGTTGGTTTAGTTGTCTTGAGAGGATAAACATTGTGAGGAATGCTCCTATTCTGAATTGCATCTAGATAGGCAATCACATATATGTGTAAACATAGGTTTCATGTCTAGGACCTCTGCATAAGATTCCCTTCATCAATGGAAAGAATTATGACTTACTATTATGTGCCTGCATAAAGGCTAGAACTGGTGAGAAATTTGAAGAAGAGATATTTTTTATTTCTTCTTGGAGAGAAGATCTCACATCTCTTTAGGGAGAGATCCATGGACAAACACAATAGACTTTGGAACCAGACTGGTAGGAGAAAGCTGTTCCTCAATATGTTCCTGATTTCTAGTTTATCTCCCTAGAGATGTTGGAGAATTTCTTTTTGGGTGAGATTGAGTCCTTTCACTTGCTTGAGCTATCTCATTCACAATAAGAGAACTTGTTCACCCTGTGTATTTTTTGACATACCCTAATTTATATAACTACATAGCACTGCTGAACAAAGATGGAAAAAAATGGGAAAAAATCGCATAATCATTCTGACTGTGTCCAATACAAATTTATATCGCACAATTTCAAGTGGGCCCTCACTGCTATTATCTATTTCTATAGATACATATTATGGTATTTTATGGCTCCTTATCAATTGTCCACATTGGTTCTCCCAAAACTATGGTTTCTGTTTTTCATCTACTTGGAAAATAGGTTAACTTGTTGTTCACTCTTTGTGGGGATCTTATGTGTAACTAACATTTGGAGGAAGGGAATGAAACCTATAGATATAAACGTGGGGTGCCTTTTATTTTTAGGGAGATAGCAATCAGGAAAGTGGTTTAAACTTAAGAATTATTCTTCTATATCAGCAATATTGAGTGTGGATGTATGTGTGTGTATTTATGAATACATACATATGTTATATGTGTATGTGTGTATATTTCTAGTTTAGAATTAATTTTTCTCATAGGAGAAAGATATTAAGAACTCTATGACCCCTTCTTTGCTCCTCCAAGAAGGAATCAAAGTGTCCTTTAGAGAGGAATGGGGAGGGTTTCAATGATAATCTGTTCAAGCCTCCCCATAAGTTGTACTTAGATAACCACATTTTCATACACATAACCTACATGGTCAGTCCACATATTCTACATACAAAATTTATCATCAAATTGTAGTTGGAAAGACTTCTGAGCCTCCCTCCACTTTTGCTCGGAATCTCTTCTCTCCTGCCTTGCCTATAATCTATATAATCTCTTGTATTTTTGGTCATCTTCTAGGCCATAAACTTCTAGTTTTTTAATTAATTGTTATTGTTTGCTTTACCCCTATGACCTCAAAGGAGGGAGTATCAATGAGACCAATCTAAGAAAGCCACTTCCTTTCCTGTAAAACACCTGGGCTTTTCTGTTGCCTAGAAAAACCAGGAATTCTCTAATGAGACTGTAGTGGATTCATCTTTTTTACTTCGCCTGAAGCATATCCTTGTTTATAGTCTATTCTGCCTTGAAAGTATTTTTCTTGCCCCAAATGTTGGATTTGCCTCAGCAAATTGTCCTTGCTTTAGAGTAATCAGTTTGTCACCTTAGTGTGTACAATGTGTGGGGATGGGGTAGGGTTAGGGGGATAGATGCTACCTTAGTTCCTTGTTCCTATTGCATTTATGTCATATTCTTTGCCCCCTTGACTGTCTTCAGATAAGTCATGTAGCCTCTTTTTAAATTTACCAAATCAAAAAGGCTATTTCTTACCTCATTTTCATTTAATTTTCCTTCAGTGAATTTCCTTATCCAAGAAAGAGACCCAAACAAGAGTACTACTTAAGAGACAATGCATCACTTGGAAATTCCTCATTCAAGGACTCCTTCTCTGAAACCCCAAATTTATAGGTTTTTTTGTGGGAAGAATACTGTTAGAATACTTGATTCTTAGATCTAGGTTCTAATTCTAGTTTTGCATCTAATGCTATGTATTGGACAAATCATCCATTTCCTCATGTAAAAAAACCAAGTTGAATTCCTTCAGAAAATCTCATTCATATTTAACATCCTAACAATTTTATTAATCCACCCGACTACCTCAGTTGTATTTTTTTTCTTCAGAATCTCACTCTTTCTTCTGCAGGATGAACTAATCAACTCAATTCTAGTCACTGAAGAAACAGTTATCTATATTTAGATTCAGCTACTGACTGACCAAACTATATTCCAGTCATACCCACCTTCTGTCTTCCTATCTATGGACCATTTCCTGGAACCAATTAACAAACAGTCCTTTTTTGAGCCTCTATTCCTTGATTTTTCTCATGCTTCTGTCCTTTTGTTTGCCTGAGAAAAGTGACAGGTAATAATGGCAATACATAGGCTTTTAAGGCCCCAATAATATTCTGGAACTATTTTGTAGACTGGTAGATTATGTAGTCTCTACCATTTGTTATAAGTTGCCTTTTCATCAAAACTCTCTCTGTCTTGTGTTTTTCTCAGGACATCAGTATTTCAAAATACAATTCTTTTTTCCTGGATAGAATTCTTTTACTCCTTTTCTAATCTTGGGTAAAGTTTGGAGAACTGTCAATTCATGTCATTTGACTTCATACTGTCCCAAAAGTATAATAGCCGGATCTATGTTCAACCAAGTTGGGGCTGAACCTTTCCAAAGAGGAGAAACAATCAGCTATTATTGTTTTAGGAAGCTGATTCTCCAACACTTTTCACTGCTCCCACATATCCATCTGGGAAGGATCCAATATTCATAAGTGTTACTAAGAACCATTATTATGATTTCTGCATGCCATTTATGAGCCCTTCATTAAGCCACCCACTAGCAGTTTCCCCTTGTTGATAGGTGGCTGATTCATCTGCATATCTAATACATGAAGAATAATTGTGAGTACCAATTTGGTTTTCTATTTATTGAGTCTTTTAAGAGAGAAGTTTTCAATGCGATCAATCTAAGATACCAAAATCAAAATATAATAACAAATACTAAAAAAAAAAGTCCCACTAGGTAGCACCCACACATAGTTAATACTATTAGTTTTGATTATTACAAAAGTATATAAAACTTATCTTTAGGAACATTATGCATCTGATTAGTTATTTCTTTCTTAGCTATTTTCCTTATCACTGCTGGTCAAAGTCCAAATGTTTCTGAATCTATTGAACTTTTGATGAATCTCTCTGAAGCTTTCAGAATTATATCCCATTTATATACAACATAACCTATGATAATTATCATGTAATGTAAATGAATGGAAAATAATATCAGCAAAATGCTGGTTAGAAAATCAGCAATAACAATTGCAATATGAAGGACATCAATTTAAAGTGTTTATACGAATATAGAAGATGTTCTAATAAATCTAAAGTATTTCAACATGATAAAAATAATAAAGAAAGGCAGAAATGATCTTTGAGATTTATCAACAAAGTATAGAGATGGTTATGGAAGATAAAATGGACAATTTTGATTGTGTAAAATTATAATTGTTATTATCTCAAAAAAAACCACTGATAAACTTTAGAAGAGAATCAGGTAATTGGGTGAGTGGGGGAACCCTTGCAACAAGTTTCTCTGATAAAGGTTTAACATATGTAAGTAACTGTTTCAAATTTATAATAAAAAGAACTATACATTAATAGAGAAATGATTGAATAATATGAACAGTAAGTTTTCTGCAGAAGAAATTCAAGCTATTAATACTCATATCAAAAATGCTTTGAATCACTAATTATTAGATAAATGAAAATTACAGCAACACTGAAATTTCACCTCACACCCATGAGATTGGCAAAGTTGACAAAAATATTGTATATGAAGTGTTATTCTATAAGAAAAAAAGAAAGGGATGATTTCAGAGAAACTCAGGAGGACACATATGAACTAATGAAGATTGAAATGAGTATAGCTAGGAAAACAATTTATACACTAATGGCAACATGGTAAAGGAAAACAAATCTGAAAGACTTAAGAACTTTGATCACTACAATAACAATTGATAGAATACCAACTAAATTCTAGAGGACAAATGATAAAAGATGCTACTACCTACCTCTTCATAGAGATTCAATGAACTCAGAGTGTAGATGAAATATATATTTTTGAATATAACAAATGTGGAAATTTGTTTTGTTTGACCATGTATTTTTGTTACAAAGCATTTGTTTTGCTTTATCTTCTTTGTTTATAGAAAACTTTAAAAACAACTAGTTCTTGAACATTAGTGCCAACTGTAATTTCACAGATGAACTATTCAAACAATTAGTTTCAGAGACCATGTCATGCAGTGGTGTTATCCAATCTAGTATTCATCAGGATGTGTTTTGTTGCCCATCCAGAATTAAAATTGAACCCTATACATGCCTCAAAACTTTTGGTGATAGTCCATTTTCAGGTCAAAAACTCCAATTTAGAATATGACTAGTACATATGAGATACATTTTTAATAAGCATTATAATCTCCTACTTTATAATCACAAAGTAGGAGACATTACTTCCTACTGTGAGGAGTGGGGTTCAGGAAAGCACTAAGGAAGGATGTAGCATGCAAATTGGAGTTTGCAGGATAAGAAAGATTTCAATGTTCAGAGCTGGGGAAAAAAGGAAAAGGAAGGAGGGAAATGCATTCTATTTTTTCTCATTCTAGATGCTTGGATTTAATCTTGTCGTTCATACATTGCTTATCTTCCTGCTCATCTCTAGTCATCCTGATCTATACCTTACCACTGGACCCAGATGACTCTGGAGGAGAAAGTGAGTCAGATGACTTAGTACAGCCCTCCCTCATTTAAGTCAAATTCACTTGCATGTCATTGTTGGAATCTTTACAAACTGCTAACTAATTAGAGTTGATCTAATCTTACAAGAAGATGTTTTGGGCAGAACCTGAAACAAGGTACTAAGTAGAACTAATTAGTATAATGCTTGTGTTTGCACCTTTACTCCTTGGAGTTCACAAGTATGCAAGCTTCACAAAGTAAACTTTGTAACTTAGTGAGTTCACACCTCCCTTGAAGCTCTTTGGGCCAGAGAGCACTATGGGAGAAAACCCATAATCCCATTCTCTCAGAAGATTCACATATAAGGCAAGAGAGCCATTCCAGAATATATTTTCCACTTGGCTGGCTGGTCGCAGAGGAGAGTTCAGCTGGACTGGAGAGGAGCACTCTGGTGCAGACAGAGAGCACTTTGACAGATTTCAGCGGAATTACGCCAGAAGCCCTCTCTCCAAGGCAAGGCAGAATATTTTCCACTTGGCTGCTGGTGGCAGAAGAAGAGTTTTCAGAGGAAGAAGCTACGAGTCGAGAGTTCAGTGGACAACCAGATTCATCTTCATCTCACACCACTGTGGTAGGTGGCTGGGCTCCTGCACGCCCCCCACTGAGACCAAGCTGGTCTGAAAGACTCACCAGAAAGCTAGCCGAGCCCCAAGTGAAGGAAACAAGAGATTCATTCCATCTCTGTGCTGGTTGGAGGCAGAAGAAAGCAGAGGCAGAGGTTGAAGGACAAAACCTTTGGATTTGGCGACATTCGGAGGGAGCTCTTGGAACCAAGCAGAGAGATAGACCTCTAAGCTAACTGAGCTATATTGGAGATAATAAAAGATCTGAACTTTTATCACCAGGCTGTGTTTTGAGAAGAAAAAGCTCACCACATGTCATGGCATTGCCTCTCTTCCTCTTTGAGAACAAAGGACAAACACTAACCTCTGCGAATAGTAGTAGGAGATGACCCACTGTTGACCCAACTGGAACTGGCCAGTTGAGCAAGGCAAGTTTTCTTCCTTTCTTCCCTCTTTCTTTTTCTTCCTTCTCCCCTCCTTTCTTCCTTCTCTCCCTTGTTCCATTCCATTCCATTCCATTCCATTCCTTCCTTCCTTCCTTCCATCCAATTTACTTGCATATCATGGCAAAACCTCTTCAATATCGAGTCTTCTCCAATAACAATAACAAACAGCATCTTTTTTTTTTTTTACCATCCAGTAGCATTTATAATACTTTCATTTACAAAAAATACACAGGTGAAATTTTGAGTACAAAAACAACATAAAAAAGAATATTTCAGAACTCATAGAAAGGTGAAGGAAATTTCCCTAATATTTTGTTAGCAAAAAACTAAACAAATTACAAGTTATAATCAGCAAAAGGTTTAATTGGAATAACAAAGAAATGACAATAAAAATAGCAATGATGAATCTTTAGAACATTTTCAGTAAACATTTGCCAAATATACCCTAAGATATTCCACAATGGAAACTCTTTAGGTCTTTGTCTAAGAATTTAGGGGAAATGCCATGTCTTGGAAGTTCTTCCGTCTCACTCCCTTCTAACTTAATTAGCAACCTTGTAAGTCCCTGAATCTGAGTCTGTTTGGTCAATAGTCAGTATCCATCTCTATCTCCCACGTGATTCTGCCTGCATTTCTTTTTGCTCCATCTCTTCACTTCAATGATGTCTCTTTGACATGAGTAAAGTGTCCTAGAATGCATACAGTAGATAGAATACACAGGGCAGAAAGATACGTAATACATAGCATCACATATCAGAGTTGCATTCAATAGCACACATACGTATTACTTGTAAATATATAGCACATAGCAACATATATTAGAGTTTTATACCAAATATATTTTCTAAGCACTTATAAATGGTCATCTCTCTAGTGCATAGCCTCTGCCAACATCACACTAGGGATATCATATGTCAGCTTGGTCACGTGTTGAATAATGCCATCATATTTCTTATGATTTGTTTTCATTTACGTGTCCCCATTGTCCAAGCCCTCTGTGAGTTGGTTAGCAGCCTCAGGCTCCAGCTCTCTTGGGGTCTTCATATCTTGAATATCAGAAAGATAAGAGGAAACCTCTGAATTTAATCTTTCCTCTTATTTTGAGTAGAGGCCCCCCTCAGGCAGTCTTGTCAAGCTTTTACAACTCTCAAGAGGCAACCAACACATAGCTTCTTCTTCAGCTACATCTGGATTTGGGATCTTCTCCTAATCATTTGGTCATTTATATATGCCAACTATTTGTTATATTTCTAGAAACCTGATTATTCAATGAAGTTATTTTGTATATTGCTAGATTATCCAATTTCTCAAGTACCTATTAGGAGCTGGTTAATCCTTTAGCTTGTATTTTCCCCACACCAAGATGATATCTCAGGTCATGATCCTTGCTGAAGTTCCTGAAACTGATCTTGAAAAGAGAATGTGGCATATCCAGGATCATTTGATCTATCTGTCTATCAATCCAACGACATATATATGGTTTTATACTATAAATGATTATAACTACATTCACATATATGTATATTTATGTGTTTTTATGTGGGTATATGTATATATGAATCCAGTAAATATTCAGCTACAAAATATTATTTGTGTAAATAAAAATAAATTTAAATAATTGGAAAAATAATAATTTTTCATAGGTTTTTGCATCTTCCATACTAAAAACTTTCAAACCCATGAAATCATGCTAATTGGTTCTCTCTGCCTGTGATATTAGAGGTGGGACACCAAGGATACTCCTGAGTGATACTGAACCTTTTCATTTAAAATACTTGGCCTTCATTTATCTTTCTCAGTAACGATATTTTGTAGGATATTCTAAAAATTCCAAGTCAATCTGGCAGAAATGGCAAAATTAAGGTAGTTAATAAGGGCAATTAATAAAATCAAATGATTTTTAGCTCCTCCCCTCTCCCACTTCCCGATCAGTCTGCCTCTTCTAAATCCTAAAGCATAGTTTCAATGTACTGGGACATGGATCAGCTTCAAAGTCACAATCAAGATGCTGAATCTACGAGAACTGTCTACCTACTAGAAAGTTCTGCTAACTCAACAAAGGATTCTTTATGAAGGGTGACAGCCTGCCATAGTAGAAAGAGCACTGGAATTAGAAGTGCTGGTTTGGGTCATTATTCTACCTAGATGAAATTACCTTTGACTACACAATTCAATCTAAAGTTTTCTTAATTGTAATATAGGGATAAAATTAAACTACCCACCTCAGAGGATATTGTCAGGGAAGCCATTGTGAAATGTTTTATAAACATGAAATTATTATGCAAGACAACTGAAGCTCCCATTACATTTTGTAGATGTACGATGTTGCTCCTTTCATGTGTAGACTTTTTTTTTTTTATCAAAAGAGAGCCAAAAAAAATTTTTTTTCATGAAACCCTGAAAAGTGACTTGTGGGGGGGAATACAGACCATTCTGAGAGAACTTTAAGGATAAAAAGATTTGAGGAGTTCTGGGAAGTGGGAGTAAAGGGGAAGAAAGAACTTACTGATTGTAAACATGGCCAAACTGCATTGTTTCATAGCATTTAATTTGAATAGGATTGCTGGTTTTGTTTGTTTGAGTGAATTTTGAAACATGGATTTTTATTTGTGAAAAACTCTTAAAAGACTGTTTTGACACCATTGTATATTGTATATTTACTTTTTGTGTTATATAGCTGACAGAAATGTGGATTTGGGGTTTCTCATTTTGTTAGAGATGGGTTTCTATGCAGCTGAAGGAATCCTAATTTGAGGAGAAGCCAGTTGAAAAGCAAGTGGAAAAGAAGCTGATCCCAGGTTTGAACTTGTTATACTATAAAAGAATCTTAGTATTACTTCTGAGGTCTGAGAATAGCTAGAAAAGTGCTTTCACTCAGTAGGAAAGTGGAAAAGCTCAAAAGTGAAACAATCCTGGCCAGCAGGTAATACATGGTGCAGATTATTCCCTAAAGAGATCAAAGACATCTGGAACTGTAGTCCAGATTTCAATTGCTCTGGACTCTTGCTTCCTTACAAGCTCTATGGGAATTTATTCCCACTATTCCTCTCTTCCTGCTACAGTGTGCTTTGGTGACAAAGTGTGACCTAAACAGATTTATGAGTGGACGACTATGTTTTGCTTATATTTGGCAAATGTTATTTTATTATCATTCTTACTCTTGTCTTCATATTTAGTAAATGTTTCATGCTTAAGAGTTAATGAAGGCATTGTGATTGATTCATGTAAACAAATAACATGATGTTGGGAGCTTAGGAGCCCTAATATGGAGTATTTAATATAGTGTCCCTCTATGGAAGTTACATCTAAGACCCTGAGTATTGAGTTATAGCATTTAGATAGCCATGGTCAAGCATTCTTTCTGATCCCACTTAATGAGTGTAGTGGGATGAGTGATCTAGCTTAATGACAGAGAAGTATCTTGCTGTGTCAGGACAACCATCACATGTGAACTACACATGTATTGCCCATTTCAGCAGAAAATTCTAATCTTGCCAGAGGTACCTTTTTATTAAAGATCAATTAATCAGCTTGTAGGACTTTGATCTACTTGGAGAAAGTGTCAACGAAAATGAAGAACAACATAAGAGTTAGGGTAAAGGGAATAAGCCTTGGTAACTATTACCTTTTTCTTTCTCTATAGAGATAAATATGTCACAAGTAGCTTCTAAATTGCAAGATGAAGTGGTGTTGGTGGATAGCTATTGATTTTGCAAATAAAGAATAGAGACTTGTTCTAAAATACTGGTTTGGGGGACCTTCATTTTTACCAGTGTCCACTCCCCATTCTTTCTGAATCTTGTGAAGCTGCTAAGGGAACAGATTATAAAATGGCTTCCCTGGAGCCCATGACCTCATTTTATGAGCTTCCGTGTTTGCAATATCGGGAGCATGATTTCAGCATCTGGATTTTTGTTTGTAAGAAAGTGTTTGGGGAGCCTTGGAGGGCATCAGTGATAAAACTTCATCACTCACTAATTAAAACATGTCCTAATTCCTGAGCCTCAGCAGAGAATTTGCATAGTTATTCCTGGGAGAACTCATTTAACCAAAGTTTGATCATTTATTCCAGAATCTGTTCAGAGTGACCCCATAGTATCAAAGATGTGTAGAGCTGTTTAATGTTCCTGGATATTAAAGAAGTTTCCTTCCTGAAACAGGGAGTGCATGCTTTATGATTGGAAAAAAATATAAAAAACAGGACTCGAGTGATTTCCCCCAAACACTCCAAAACAATGGGGCACTGTATTTGGAGTCTGAAGAACTGGATTAAAAGTCTGACTTTGCTGTATTCTACTTGGCTGATTTTTAATAAGATACTTTATCTTTCAGGGTCTCAGTGTTCTCATCTGTGAAATGGTGGAATCTGTATTAAATGGCCTTTAATTCCCATTATAAGTGATGATGTAATGTTCCATAAAAATGACGCTGTAAGTTGGGCCTATTTTTCTCCCTTTACTTCTTGTTTACATGAATATAGACAAACAGATGTCTCTGGGCTTTTCACTTTTTTTTTTTTAAATTTTATCTGTAAAATGAAAAGAGTGAATTGCTCTAATCTAAAGAATCAATACTTCCTTAGAATATTGGAATTAATATTCCGGTCTACTATCCATTTAAGAAGGGGAAAATCATATTACATTAATGTATAGTTTTATGATTATTCTTCAAAAGAACTTATGCTAGGACTATAGGGTAATACCTTTTTTCCTTACATTTCTATTATACCTGGGCTTGATTATCATCATAATCTCTAATCATGCTTTGAAGGCTTGTCTTCATGTTGTCAAACATGAAGATGATGGTCTGAATTTTTCATTGCTCACTCATATTCTTTGGGAATTTAATGTAATTCAGCATTTCTGTTCTTTGAATCCATCAGTTGAATGAGTAGGGTCGTGGGAACTGATTTGGGATGTGTAGAAAGTATAGGACATAAAGTTGGATAATGTCAGTAATCCAATGTAACTTCATCTGGTCAGTAAAACCAAAGATTTTTGAAGTCATTTGCAAAGTTTGAAAAGCTGAAATACAACTTGGCAGCTAGATAGAATAGTAGATATATTTTTCCTAGCTGTGTACCTGAACAAGTCACTTTTTATCTTTCAATTTCATGATGTTCCTCTGTAAAATGGGTATAATAATAGCACTTGCTTCCCAGAGCCATTGTGAGACTCAAATGGAATGTTTTTAGAGTGATTTGCAAACCTTAAAGCACCATTTAAATGGCAGCTATTATTATTATACAACACCCCTTTGCCAATTCTTTCTACAGATAAGTTCTGATTAGTGCAAGTAATTATTCCCGTGAAGTGACCACATTATTTAAATTCTCACTGCATATTTCCATTGAGCTGGAGCCAATTACCATATTTCGCATAGTCATAACTGTACATAGAGTGAATTCAAATACATGAGATCATTTTGGGGGATTCATTATTCACACTAATTGGGACCTAGCTGTCAATTGAACTAGTATATTATGATGGAAAAGGAAATTCATTCAATCAAATTCACCTACTTCACCCTTTCAACAACCTAGAATATGAGAATTTTAGATTGCAGTTCTTTGAGCTCTACTGGTCTATCATCTCAGGAAATGCAATCCTACATAATCGTGACTGGTAATCATTTGTTCTCTCCTTCAGCCTTCTAATAATGGAGAACTCATGAGCTCAAGAAGGAATTTAATTCATTTGTTATATTTCTAGTTAAAAAAACTAAATAAAAATAAAAACTAAAAATAACAAAAGCTTGCATTTGCATGGCCACCTCACATTAGAGAGCTTTATGCTTTCTTGTTTGTTACCTCAACTCCGTGAGAAAGATAATAGAACTATCTCCAACTTGCAGATGAATGCCTCTGAGCCACAGAGTACTTAAGAATATAAATTATAAATGAATTATAATCTACCTTGGTAGAGGTAGTGTCTATACTGATAAAATGAGAGGACCTTGTTCTTACTTGGATAAATGGCCCTTGAAGTTGCCACTGCTGACCATAAGAGGCAAGAAATAAAAATAGATTGAGTGTACCTATACCTAAGGGTTGATGATACATATATATTTCCCCATTATCTCATCCATGTATTTATTCACTTTATATGTATGGATATGTTTATTTATATTATGTACATGTATTTACAAAGGTACCTTTCTTCCCCATTAGAATATGATCCCCTTGAAAGGGATATGTTTTTATTTTTTGTATCCCCAACCCCCTGGATAAATTCTTGTGGATTGTTTAATAGATATTGTTGTTTCTTCTTCTTTGTTCTTAAAGAGAATCATGATATCAAGGTAGAAATACCATGACATGCAAATAAGTTGGATTTAAGTGAGGGAAGGCAAGGTCACCTGCCTCACTTTTCCCTCCAGAGCCATCTGGGGCCAGTGGCCTGGTATAGATCAGCACAACAGGGAGTAGCTTTGGAACTCCATGATGCCTAGGGATGAAGATCAGCTTAGTGAGCACCTACTGAAGCACTGCCATGTTTTAGGTTCATTTAGGGAATGGTCCTTGTCCCAGATAGAGGATAAGGCAAAGAATATTGGGGACAGGCAAAAGCAGGTCTAATCTTTATTCTGACATTCTCTATGAAGGTAGACAAGTTATTTTACCACTACACACCTCAGTTTCTTTCTTCTTCTATAAAATGAAAGAATTAGTCTAGATTTTGGGGCACCCCTTTCAACTTTATGTTCTAGAGTCTCATGAAAATAACAATAGCCACCATTGAGCAGCCTTCTCCCCAGTGGCCTGGATAAAATTAGCACTTAACAGTAATAAACCAGGCACCAGATGTGACCATTCTGTCTCTGCAATAGCTTCTCAGTATATGTCCTCTCTTGGGGTTCTTCACAGTTCTGTTGCTCCCCATCTCCCAATACTGGCCCTCTTCAGTTTTCCTGCCTCCAGTATTTGAGCAGAGAGTGACAATTTGTCTTTGGAGCTGAGCTTATACTCCAGTATCCTCTTCTACATTTACTCATTATGGGAAGAGGGTGCAGATAGTCCTAGCTGCACACTCAAGACTTGCTCTATCTGATACAACTGAAGAGCTCATCAAAGGATTGTGCTCTAGGCATCTCCCTCTTATCACAACTCTGCAAGACTCTCATTCCCTTGAGTGTGCACACTTGTCAGGATTCCCCTGGATTCCCCCAGGGATGATGGTACCCACCTAGGAACACTGAGGATCCTACTCCCTCATCCCTTCATCTCATCTTTTCCCAAACCTTAAATCTAAGGACTATTGGGAAAAAGCAAATAATCCTAAATTTTTCCCCATGATATTTCAGATAGGAGATGGGCTGAGAGAGCCAACAATTTTCTGAGTGCAGTTCTCTGGAAGAAAAAAAAAAAAAGCGTATTCCCTGCTGTCTCTGCTACACACAGATAAGCTGTAATGTACCATATTACATGATAAGTATATTAGCAATATACAAGCAAAATGCTGTAAAGCCTAGAGGAATACTGTTATGGTTGGCTGGGTATGGATTTGGGAAAGTTCTGTGCAGGAGGTGACATTTGACTTGTGTTTTAAAAGATGGGTTGGAATTTAAAAGAAAAGATGATGAGGAAGAACATTCCCAGGAAGGAGAACATTGTAGGCAAAAACAGGGACAGAGATGAAAAAGTAAAAGCTGTTTTGGTAGGCAGGGGTTCACAATATTTGGAGGAGAATTGCAAGAAGTAAAGCTAGAAAGTAAGCTGGTATCAAATGGTAAATAGTATTAAATGCTAGGAAAACAAATGTAAATTTTATTTAAAAGGTCTTAGCAAGTCACTGTTGATTTTTGATAAGAAAGTTGAAAGGATGTGGGGCAAAGTCCATCTTAGACTTTGACCATTTTGGATACTTAAGCAATAAAAAATTTATTCACTGATTGGGAAAAAATATTTTAAAAAATTTACTTTTCATTTTATTCTTTTAGGAGATGTGACATTCCTCAACTGATTTTTAAAAAGTTAATTAGAGTGTAGCTAGTCATTAGCTAGATTAGATAATCAGGTCAAGCATTAGTCATGACCCTGATGGTCTTATCAAGTTTTTCTGATGACCTTTAATAGATGAGACAACTCTGGGGAAAGTCACTGAAGAAAGCCATTCTTGAGCATGAGAATTCTGTGGAGACAAGTCGTCCAGTGGAGAGACTCAGGTCCAGAAAGCCCAGTAGAGTCATATGTCCAACAAAGACATTGTGCCCAGGGGTACAGGAGGAGACCATGAGAAAAGACTCCAGCTCTCTGTAGTCCCTAATGTGAGATTGCCTTAATCAGCTTTTTTCTTTGTGTGTTTGTCTCTTTACAGAGTATTCTACATGCAAGCCGATTATTCCTCCTGATGCTGAAGGGCTTTATGGGAGAGTGAAGTCAAAGTCAGTGGGGAAAATACTTTATTTCTCCTGTTCACACGGTTCCATTTCATTCATTGCCTTTGCTTTAGCTAACTGTAACTAACCAACAGATATGAACATACAAGTGGGGACTCAGATACTATAGTTTTAAGGTTTTGGTCTTACAGAGTGTTGGGAACCTATACAACAACCAGAGTAATTGTCCCTAAAGGGTCTAAGCTATGTGTGTGAGTTGGGAGTTTGTCCGTACAGCCTTTATGGACTACACAACTACATATATACCCTGTTAAGATTATCCGGCAGCATAATACTATCAAGGATAGTTTGGATAAGGATAGAGAAGGGAGCTGAGAAAACTTGCTAGGAGGCACTTATAATAGTCTTGTATGAATCGCCTAGGTAGTAATGACAACTATCAATTAATCAATAAACATTTTTAAAGCAGTTACTTTAAAAGTCCTGCGTTGGATTCTGGGAATACAAATACATTTAATAAAAGAAATCTTTGCTCATAAAGAGCTTACATTCTAAGAGAATTAGGTTACGTGTTTGATTAGTGGATAGGAATAGAGAGAAAGAATGAATAAATGCTAGAAATATTTTTCCAGGTAGCCTTCATGAGACTTGTTCCCTTTCCGAAGTTCTGTTTCAGAAATCCTAATTACTGAGAATTCTGACCATGTGGCACTGTGCATAGGGAAAATCTGTTCCTGTTTTTCTTTCTAGTGGGGGATTAAACTTTTGGAGGAGCTGGAATAGAGGACCTTTTTTTCCTTAGCTCAGTATTTCCCCTGATGGAGCAAAAAGTTGGCAGTGCCAAGTGACTGAGTGCTTAAAATGGCCAACCAACTTTCAGTTTGTATTGATTCGATCTCTCATAGATTTTTTTTCTTGGCTTAAATATAGCATCACGGATGCACAGCTGCGGGGAGTGTGCCAAACAACACAGCCGGCTGTACATGCTGCAATCAGTGAAAGCTGTTTGTCTTTTCTCCTGTTAGAGGTGTTATCATCAGGAGCCATGTGGATGCTCTCTGGGGCAACGAGCCATTTCTCCAGCTCATCCACAAAGGCAGGAGCATTGGGGGAGGGGAAAGTCAGTTCATGCTTAGTTGAAAGCCCCTAAGTGGGGAGTTGGGGAGACCAGCAAGGGGGAAAGAGGGTGAAAAGACAGTGGAATCTGTTTAAGTGAGCATTCAGCAAAAAACTGTGAAAAATGAGTCCCTGTGTTCCCTTGTTCACACCTGGGACAGCATGCTGTCACTGTATCATATTCGAAATTTGAATTTTGGAAGACCACTATGTAGCCATAATGTTCGTTTCCCAGCACTTTCTGATCTGGGGCATTATTCACAGCTTTTCCAATCTTTGGGTAACAACTTCTTAGGGATATAAAACACAGACTCATTAAGCAGTACAAAGTAGTATAGGGCAAGTTCAAATGAATGGTAAAGACAGGAAAATCTAGAAAATTTCGAGTAGGATCATGGTAAAGGTGTTATGTTAATTAGATCTGAATGGGTAGGTTTAATTTGAATAGACAAACAATCAAAGGGAAGGGAACGCCAGACCAGGGGACTGTGAACAAAAATGTGGATGTGGGATTCTAGGGACAGTGAGTAAATGAGAACACTTATTTACAGAGCAGATTAAGATTTACAAAGTGTCACTCTTGTTTAGAATGTTATCTTGATGTAACAGGTGAAAAAATTAGGGTTTATATGGGATTAACTGGCTTGTTTAGAATAACATTGATGGTAAATGTCAAAATGGGATTGGAACCCATGTTTTCCAAAAACTGAGTGCAACAAATTTTTCATTAGAGCACCTCTGGAATAAGGTTAACACTGGGGAATAATGGGATATAAAGTCACAATGCTAAGCGTCTGAATGCTTAAAATGATCAACCAAATTTCAGTTTGTATTGGTTGACTTAGAATCAGGAAGACCTCAATTCATAACTTGTCTCTGATGGATACTAGCTGTGTGACTGGGCAAATAATTTAAACTCTTTATGCCTCAGTTTCCTCAATTGCAAAATGAAGTTAACAATAGTGACTACTCCTAAGGTTGTTATGTCAATCAGATGAGTCAACATAGGAAAATATACTTTATGAACTTTAAAATAAAATAAAATAATCTTACATTATTTTTCATCCTAGATCATGAAGGGCCTTGAATAGCAAGATAAGGACCTTGGATTTATTTTCAAAGGGAAACATTGAAGGATTTTTTTTGGGGGGGGCATGATGAAATGGGCAGTTTAAGGAGATTTATCTGTTGGCAGAAATGATTAGAGTGAGAGAAAAGGCTTTAGTCAAAGAAAACACTGGCTTAGAGCTTATCTTGAAATATTGAAGCCTAAATAGATTAAATAAATTGCCAGGATCACACAGGTAGGAAGCAGTGGAGCCACAATTTGAACTTGAGTCTTCTGATTTCGCTTTTCCTGGTACACCTTGTGAACTTTGGTTAGGAGGCAACGGCAATAAAACCAGATACAAGTTGGCCAGAATAATGGTAATGTGGGTAATGTTCATTTTAAACAAATGAAGGGGATATTCTAAAAGAATAATAAATAGAAGGTGATAGAGGACTTTGGAAGAGTGAATCAAAGTTCTGTCTGATCATTCATGGCTCTGTGCCGATATAGACATCACTGAGCATGGCACATTCTGAATTTTCCAGGTACAATTGAGCTGGATAAGTTGGACTGATGGTTTTGGAAAGGAAAAAGATCTGAGTTTTATTGGCCAAGGGATCCAATCAATTCTCCTTTTCCTAATTCCTCACTCCAAGCAGGGGTCCTCAAACTTTTTAAATAGGGGGCCAGTTCACTATCCCTCAGACTGTTGGAGGGCCAGACTATAGTAAAAACAAAAACTTTGTTTTGTGGGCCTTTAAATAAAGAAACTTCATAGACCTGGCTGAGGGGGATAAATGTCCTCAGCTGCCGCATCTAGCCAGAGGGCCGTAGTTTGAGGACCCCCGCCTCCCCTTAGGTCATCGACTACTTCTCTATCCCTTCTTCTCATTCCCACCTTCCCAAGAGGAAAAAAAAAAGCACTAAACTTAGGATCTGAGAAGTCCTTCCTGATGCATTCCTTAATCTCCTGTCAGTGAACCAGGATGTTTACAATTTCAATGTCCAGTTCAGAACACTGTGTGAGCTTGAGAGGGGTGCCCTTTGTGATCATTAGACCGATGCATTGAGCCATCCATCTGGGCCAGTCTCAACAGTTGGCTTGGAGCTGGCCACCCAGGACACATCAATGAGTCAGAAGCAAACTTTTTCTTTGTTTTCTTCCTTAACAAAGCAGATCCAGCCTGAGAAGCCCCTTTCCCGGGGTCCTTTTGTTTGGATTTGGTGCACCCATTCCTGCAGGCAGCAGAGGGCACTGTTTCTCTGGAAATGGAGTTTGTAAGTTTTCTTCGTCCCTTTCCCTCTGGGGTCTATTGTTTTTGCCATACATCTCTCTCCCCTACTCCAGCCCACTTCCCCAGGTTTTCTTTCCATTCCCCCCCCTTTAAAAGTGAATTTAGTGCTTATGAACATGGCAGATAATTACTCTGAGTACAGCCTGTCATCCCTCGGCAGGTCTTTTGAAAGCTTTCTTCCCCCTCTGTAGTTCTGGCAGTGCCCCTCACTCTGACCTGCAGTCCGCCTCCCCCCCACCCCAATTATTTCAGTCTGGGGGTCACCGTCACAGTCCTGCCAATGCATCTCAATCGTGCTTCCCAGCCTCCCTGGCTGGTACAGCCCAGGACTTCCTGCTCAGGGCATCTAAGCCTTGATTTATGGCGTCCCTTCTACCCTGGCCCTGGGGCTCTCTCCTTGGGCGAGACTGCTGATCATACCACATTTTCAAATTGGTTCTGCTGTGAGGACCAATGTCTGGGTGGGATGATAATTGGGCCCACAGACTCATTTCAACTGTGACCTCCCGAAAGGGGGGGAAACTCTGTTCTCTGGATATGAAGGACACCCTGCCTAAGTAGACGGAGAATACCTGGAGGTTTTTCCCCTTTCTTTTCTTTTTTGTTCTAGCACAGTGAGATTTAAGATAAAGCGTATACCCGTTGGAAATTCCAAGAAGAGCAAAATCTTGGCAACCACTTAATTCTGAGTGTTTTAGATCCTGTTCCTAGAAGGGTATGACATCTTCAGTTTTTGAGTTGACACATGCAAAGGATGAGACTTGGTTCTATTCAAAATTCAGTTAATACAAAGATCCATTGAAAAATGACCCGGGAGCCAATATGGCTGTCTAGAAATTTCGAAAAGGAACAAATTTCTTCCTTCTGTAGATGAAAGATAAAGACATGGATGTTTTTAGTTTAGGCAATTTTCCAAGTTTGCAATACAAGAAATCTCCTGGTAAACAAACTGTGAAGTTGTCAAAGTTTATCCAGTGCCATCCTTTCTGTTGCCTTTTAATAAGTTTTCTCAAGAATTAGGGGGTGGATCTTAGAATGTTAGGTATTAGGGGCATCTAGGTGGCACAGTGGATAGAGTACCAGCCCTGAAGTCAGGGCAACCTGTGTTCAAATTTGGTCTCAGACACTTAACACTTTCCTGGCTGTGTGACCCTGGACAAGTCACTTAACCCCAATTGCCTCAGGAAAAAAAAAAAGAATGTTCGATATTAGAAACATTAAACATAAGAATCAACTTTAGGTTGACAAGCATATTAGAGATTAATAATCTAACCCTCTCAAGCTACAGATGAAGAAATAAATTTGTGCATAAATAGTGACTTACAGAGTTATGAAGTATTATTAATATTTAATATTAAGATAATTATTTGTTATTATTATTAAGAGAATATTATTACTAATATCGTATTATTAAGAGAAAAAGAAAGAGAGAAAAATACTTAACTTAAAGGAATGGTTCCTTAAGGATAAAATTTTAGGCACAAATGAGAAAGGAATCTAGGTTCACTGGAACTTTTTCAATTTACCTCAAATCATGTTACTTAGGTGAGTGTTAATTTTATATTTCACTTGAGTTCCCTATGACTCTGGGGTTATTTTTATTAATATTGTTCCCAACAATAATAACAATAGATATCAAGTGAGATAATGTTACAAGAACATGTAGCATTGTCCCTGGCATATAGTAGATGCTTTAAAAATGTCTATTCTCTTCTTTTGTTCCTATATAAATGTTTGCAAAGTGCTTTAGGATCCTCTCCTTCATTATGCATTTTGATTGTTGGAGTAAGGCAGGAAAGGTTAATTTCATCCAATCTCTTTTACCTCCCTATAAGAAGAAGGACTTGGTTCACCTCTTAACCCTTTCTTTTTTAGGGAGAGAATGGCTCTTTTCATTTTGTACCTTCTCTCGTACTGAAAAGTGATAAGGTTAGGTGTCCTTGCTCAAACTTGGTGGTCATAGCTAGACCAAATTCAAGGAGGGAGAAACAACCCATTCCCTGCTGGACTTCTTTGGATTGGATAATTTTCTCAAATGTGAAACTTTTCGTTCAGAACTTGTAAGAATTTGAAGAATGTCCTCTTGTTCCTTCTTTCACTGTCTCCCTTGGGGATCCATTGGACTGAAGGGTCATGGGGGGCTGGGAGGGAGTGAAAATGGGAAGATCAATGGAATGATAAAGATAAAGAGACATTGGTGCTAGTCTCAGTTCTGCTAATTTCACTGTGTACTGTTGAGTAAAACAATTTCCTTGACCTCAATTATCTAATGGAAAAAATGAGGAGATAGACTTAGCGACTCCCTAAGGACCCTTTTACTTTAAAAATCCAGTATCTCTTCTTCTCGGCTTATATCTCAGACTTTGATTCTCTAGATCCTTGGTGCCTCACATGTGCCTAATATCTGATGATTGTTTTCTCTCTGATCTCCGAGGGGGGCAATATTACATAATGGAAAGCATTGGTCTTGGAATCAGGACCCCAACTGTGAGTCCTGGTTTCCCTCACTTACTAGGGATGAACAAGTAATTTTATTCCTCTGATTCTCAGTTTTCTCATCTGTAAAATGAAATACTTGTACTGCCCACCTCACAGAGTTGTCAGAACAATGTTTTGTAATCCTAAAAATGGAATCCATCTATCCATCTATTGGCTATCTTTCATCTATCTCTCTATCTACCATCTATCATCTGTTCTATCATCCATCTATCCATCTATCATCTATCAGTCATCTATCTTCTATCTATCCTTTTATTATCCATCATCTATCATCAATCCCTTTTATCTATCCTTCCACTCATATACTGATTATTTGTCAATCATCTATTTCTTCTATCTCCATATACACGTATGTATCATATACATGCACGCAGTAATACATTAATAACATACACACATGTATCACAAGCATGCATGTACATGTATACCACATCATATTTGTATGTGTCTCATATGTGTCCAGATATGCACATGTGTGTATATCTATATTGTTATTCTTTAATCACTTCAGTCATGTTCGACTTTCCATGATCCCATCTGGGATTTTCTTAGCAAAGGTATTGGAGTAGTTTGCCATTTCCTTGTCCAGTGTATTCATAAAGATGTGTATTAGCATTGTTTAGGCCTTTGAAAATCATGTTATCTTGTTCCTAGTACTTAGACATTCCTTAACTTTTGTCCACTCATCTGGAAGTCTTTGTGGAGCCTAGTTCTCCCAGTTCTGTTTGCTGTCACCCTAATGCTACCCATCACCTCCTCAGGATAAGACATTTTTGGCTTCTACACTATACTAGATGAATAATTAAGCTTCCTGAAAAGCTATTTATTCTACATCCAGTTGTCTCACAAGGATTCACATGTGGCAGATTGAAACAAGACAGGCCTGGGAATTAGAAGTTCTGGATTCAAGGCTGAATTCCTATTTGATTCTTACCAGTTGTTTGACTGTGGAAAAATTTCTGACATTCTCTGAGCCTCAGTTTCCTCACTTGGAAAATAGAAGTTATAATAATTGTACAACTCTTCCCACATGGGGCTATATCATTATGAGTCATTTATCATATGAGTTTAGTATTTGACTGAGCACAAGAGTCAATCCCCAAAACCTTAGCTCCAATTCAACATAGACTTATGTCAAAAGGAAAGAAATGTGCTCTTCTTCCTATGCTACCATGGTCCCATTGATAAAATATTATTTTGAATCATTTTTCCTAGATGGAGGGATGAGTTGCAGAAATTCATCTACATACTCTTATCCTGTCTCCTTGGTGACCACAAAGAGGCATGTGGGAGAATGAAATTAAGGTATACAGTGTGTAATCTCAAAAGCAGAGCAATAATAGTTAAACTTTATAAAGTTTTTAGATCCTAGCTTTTTGACTGTGAGCAAGCCACTTAACTGCTGTTTGCCTCAGTTTCCTCATCTGTAAAAAGAGAAAACCAGAATTGCCTGCCTCTCAAGGTTGTGAAAATCAAATGTGAAGTAATATATTTAAAGAACTTTAGAAATCTTACAGTGAACTATGAAGACTAATCCTTATTATTGTTATTATTTTTCACAAAGTGCTTTGTGCCCATTATCTTATTTGATCCTTAAAGCAAACACATGAGGAAAGTATTAGAGACATAAACAACTGACAAATCAAAGAAAAAAAATTAAAAATAGAGAAGTTAGTTGAGTCCCCTTTGCATCTTTCACCCACTCCATGAGCCCCTCATCTTTCTTGCTCTGCAACCATAATCCAGAGACTTCTCTTCAAGACATTGTTAGTTGACTAGAATCAGTCACCAAACTGTGTGCATATGACCCAAAGTCTCTGCAAAAGACTTCTATCATTGTGTAGTAACCACACTTAGCACATTAAGCTCACACATAGTAGGCACTTCATAAATGTTTATAAATTTATTGGTAGGGTGATTGAACACACCATAGAAGCAAGTTTTCTAGTCTCCTCTACTTTGGAAATTATATCAGTGGTACTTTGAATTCACTGGTAGGGGCTAAGCTCCTTGGTCCATCCTCCTTTATGGGAACAGACATCTAGAGCAGCAAAGTGACCTGGGGAATCTTTTGGTCTGATGTCCTTATTTTAGAAATGAGGTCACATAGACATGGTCACAGAACCATGCAGTAGCAGAGTTTCGATCTGACCCCGGGTTTTTGCATTAAGACCTAGGAATTCAAGTTTGGGTCATTCCACATTTAAATTCTATTTCTGCCAATACCTTCTACCATTGTGGTATTATGAGTGTGTGAAACAACAGGAACTTGCATTGGGTTCTCAAAAAGACTTGTTTTTTCTCTTCTGGGACAATCTTTCATCTTTACCCTGCTCCTAATCCAATTTGTCCAAAGGACATGATGGGTGAACAGAGGGAGGTCTGACAGATAGAATCATGATATTTTATCATAAAATCCTATTTCTAGAGCTTGGAGGAAACTCAGAAGTGATTTAGTTCAAGCCCTTTCATTGTACAAGTGAGAAAACTGCGACCCAATGAGGTTAAGGGACTTGCCGGTCATCATTTTGGTAGTGAATGTCAAAGGCAGAATTTGAACTTAAGTCCTCTGACTCCAAATTTCAGTGCTAGTTCTACCCCACCATTTTTCTGCATACAAGCATGAATGTATGACTATAGAGGCCAGATGGTTATAAAGAAAAGTAAAAGAATAAAAAATCCTCCTGTCTTGGTCTCACTGGGTGCAAATGACTTTCTTATCTGAAAGAACAGGCTTTCCTCTTGGGATTGCTAACTATGTGAATTAAACTCCAGATGTCTAGGACACTTAAATTCTTATAAAAGGTTTGTTGCCTGATCATAACATGAAAACATATCATTTAAAGTATTCAGACCCAGATCTGAAGGAGAAAGTTGAGGGGTAGATTCTCCTCATCTTCCATAACTTGATTTAACAACCCATCTTTTCTTTCTACTCCCATCTCATTGACTCCTATGCCTAAGGAATAAACCATAACGTAGATTGTGCCTACATGAGGTAGAACTACTGGTAGATAAACTCAAGTCAGGAGAGAAGAACCAATTGACCTATTTGTTTGGTATTATATAAGCTGAATTACTTGACCACAGAAGTTTCCCACTTTTCCCTGAATACCTGTGGTGCTCTGACACTAGATTGAGTCATGGAACATAGTTTGAAACTTGTTTTGTACCTTTGCTCATAATTTGCCCTTTGGCTTGA
The DNA here is from genome assembly GCF_016432865.1 of Antechinus flavipes. Taxonomy (NCBI): domain Eukaryota; kingdom Metazoa; phylum Chordata; class Mammalia; order Dasyuromorphia; family Dasyuridae; genus Antechinus; species Antechinus flavipes. Next base: position 433,586,062 of record NC_067401.1, on the reverse strand, counting down.
ATGCCCAATTCAACACTAGCAGTGTGTGTGTGTGTGTGTGTGTGTGTGTGTGTGTGTGTGTGTGTACTTGAGACAAGCAGCACAAAAATTTGTACTAAAACAGGCAGTATTCCAGTCATTGGAATAATGGTATGGGTGAAATGGGGGAAGCCAAATAATAGGATGACATTGGGTCAAGGGAGAATAGAGGTATAGCTATTATTTTAATTTTTTTTGCTAATTAGATGCTGAGCTCAGTTGTTCCTAGCTGCTGAAAAATAAGTTCTATTGTTGTTGTTTAGGCAAAAGTCCCATATCCCCTTTACTAGATAAACTCCTGTTTCCAATTTCTACCTTTTGAAACCTTACCCACCTTTCGAGGTTTAATTCAAGTGGACTCACTGTCCCTTGTTCCCTATACCCCTTTCTTCTTTAAGATGAAAATGATCCCTCCCACCTCTGTATTTCTATAGTATCTGGTTTATATCATATAGCACCTACTATATATCGCCTTGTATTGTAATCAGCAAAAGAATAATGGATGAAGGACAAAAGTTCACAATGGGTAGAAGAATGAAAAAAAAGGCTTGAAATTTCATAAATGATTCTGTGGATGTTATTCCAAAAACAGGATGAAGAATTCCTTAAAGGAACTAAAACCTGCCTACTTGAACCTCATTACTTATTAGTGAGCAATTTTCATCCCTATCTCATGTTCTAGTTTCAGAAGTCCCCACTATCATTCTGAAGAGAGACATATAACCCAGATCTGGTACAAAGAGCCTGGAAATTAGTGAGGAGCAATTCATTTTCTTACAAGAGACATTACAGAAGCTCATTAACACATCTTTGGACATTAGAAGAGATGTTATTCATTCATTCATTCTATTAACATTTATTGAGCACTTAAATTGTTTCTTCCTTTATTCTATGTGTTGAGGAGTGGGAAGGGGCAACTTAGAAAAGATATATACCTTTATCCTCACGAGGGCTCCGATCTAACATTGCTATATAATTAATACTCTTAAAACATATTTGATCAAGTCAATATATTATTCAAAATTCTTGTTTGATTCCCATTACCTTCAGCACTCCTTTTAGAAAGAGAAAATGACCAAACTGAACTTTTAAAACTTCCAAAATCTGGCTTTTAGTTAGTAGTCTTATTTCATATTAATCCTTATGTATATATTCTCCCTTTTAGTCAAACTGACCAGGTAGCTGTTCTCCATCCAAGGAATTCCATTTTCCAACTCAGTCTCTTTGCAGAGACAGCCTACCTGAGCATTAATGTTCTTTCTGCTCATGCTTGCTGCTTGGCTTCCCCAGTTCCCTTCAAAACATAGATCAGTACCAACTCCTATGAGAAGCCTTTACTGATCTTCCTAGCTGCTAATATTCTCTCTATCTTGAAATTACTTCTTATCAACTTTGCATTTGCTCATATGACTTCTTGGTCATCATCCTTCCTCTTTTCTCAACTCACCCCTACCATCTATTAGAATGGAAATTTTTTGAATGCAGTGTCTGTTTTGTTTGTTTTGTTTCTATATCCATGAAGCCTAATGTAGTGTTTTACATGCTATAGGCACTAAATAAATGTTTGTTGAATTAATGCAATATTGTCTTTCTTTCTTTTTTTTTTCTTCATTTTCAGAGATATGGTGGGTAAGCAGATTCTGTTTGGGAAACTAAGCAGGAGGATAGAAGTACACAAATGAAGTTGAAAATCCCTTTCTTCTGATTCCTGGGGTCCTTCCCCAAACATAGCTATTATAAAGCAGGGGCTTGCACACTCTTCAAAAGACATGTGTTTAACATTAGAGAATAAAGCTGAAATTGTGAGGCAAGCTACTGGGTTGAAGGGTGGAATGATTTTGTAGGAAGGGAGTGGTAAGACCCTGGGTATCCTATCCTACCTACTGGTTCTCATTTATCAGAGATTCTCTGCTGAATGGCCACATGGTTAGACAACTCTCACAAACTGTACCATATGTTACCAATAAATGAAAACCCTTATTTTTACATACCGTTATTGGCATAATATTTTCTGTGCTTCCAGCTCTTGCAGAGGCGTTGTTGACAGTTTGATGGAATAAGGACTCACTGTTGGTTTGATTGTGTTTCAATCACAAAAACTGAAAAATAAATGGATAGTTAATAAGAGTTTAATGTCTGTCTTGACCAAATTTTCTCAAACTCAACCCTGAGGTCCCAGCAAACAGGAAAATAAATCTGCAGAGTAATTCAAGCAGAGCATTGCATGAGGAATTGGTCGATATAAACCAGTGGTCCGGAGGAGATAGTGGAACAGTCCTGTTCAACCCTGAAGTAGGAAGAGAGAATTGTATCCTGGTATCCTGTTCCAAATTTAAATTTCCCCAAGAAGCGAATAAAAGCTCTCTCTGTTCAGGGGAGAGCAAAGGAGAAGAGGAAGGTATAGCAGAATCAGATGAGAAAACTGGTGATTTTAGAAAATAGCAAGAGTGAAAAAAGCTCTAAATTTGGATTCAGGGTTTAGGTTCAAATTCTGACTCTTTATTTCTACCCATATGGCCTTGAATAAGGAGTTTACATGAACATTAATCAAATTTCTGGCATTAATCAAGTCAGTGATCCTATATTTACAGGAATCAGTCAGTTGTTCAAAAGCATTTGTTAAACCCTTCCTATGTACCAGGCACTATGCTATAACATAGGAAAGGAAAAAGAAAATTCCACTCAAAATCTAATGACCTTTAAGTTGTTTTCTATTAAATTATTCCTAATATCTCTTCTAGGTTTATAATTCTATAAATTACCTTCTTATTATTCTGCTCCTGCCCACAGGTGGTTGTTGATTGTAGAATAAAGAGAGTAAAAGTAGTCCACAGGTTGGGATACCATGGCTTTCTCCAGTACTTCCTAGGCTTAATTATCTGAGTCACCCTTTACAATGTTCCAGGGATGGAGGCATTCTAGATGGAGATAGAGAAAACCTCTCCCCTTGTGATGCTGAAAGCATCCTAAGAAATACAAGATCAGCCTAATCAGGAAGCATTTGTGCATTTGGTGCACTCATTGTAAAAGATATTTGTGCATTTGGTGTGCTCACTGTAAAAAGTAAAAGTGGTCCTGTGCTTGCTGATGATCTGGGCTGCCAAAGGCCACCTCTGCCCTGCTTTTGGGAGACCTAGGTTACTTTCACTCTAGCAGCAGCCTACAGACATATATGTCTACCTACCTACAGAACATCTGTGCTAGAAAGTTCCCTAGATAGAGTCTAGTTGGAAGATGAGGAAACATTAAAAAATTCCTCTAGAGGACAAAATTTCCTAAGAATCCTCCTTCTCCTTTAGGCTTTATGCGGTATAATTGTATGGTTTAGAACACTCTCCTAAACTTTTCAAATTAAAATGTAGATGGCAATTACTTGACAAAACAAATAAAAATATAATAGAACATATATTATGTATAGTTTTCTTAAATCAATGTATATCAGGAAAGATTTTTATGTATAGTCTAGTGGGTCCCTTTTCTGATGGACTTTTACATCACTGGTTAGAGTACTCCATCTAGGTCTGGTTTACATGAGTTGAAAGGAGAGTAGCCAGTATGTTGAAGGGACTCAAAACCATGCTATATAGGGGATGATTGAAGGAACTGAGGTTTCACTTAGGATAGAAAATATTTAGGGGGCACATTCTAGTTGTCTTCAAGTCTTTGAAAGCCTGTCGTGTGGAAAGAGGATTAGACTTGTTTGTTTGGCCTCCATGGGGCAGAACTAAGATAAATGAAGGAAGTTGAAAGGAGTCTAATTTCACTGTGAAATAAAGAACAATTTCTCAACAATTAAAGCTGTCCAAAAGGAGAATGGGTGCAATGCTAGGTAGAGAGTTTCCTCTTACAGAAGTCTACGAAGCAGAGACTGAGTGATTACAGGATTTAGAACTGGAAAGTGCCTTTGGAAATTTTGGGAATATGGTAGGTAGATTATGCTCTGGGCAAGAACTGGATGGAGATTACTTGAGCAAGGCACTTTTCTGAGCTTCCATTTCCTGATCTGCAAAATCAGGATTTAGATGAGATTTCTAACATTTCTTCTTGATTTATATCTTATGATTCTGTCTTCTCATGTTGCTTCCAACCTTTCATTTCTGTGCTTGGAGACTATAAAGATTTTTACTGGTCAGTTTTCACTCCTCAGAGGAGTGGAGTAGAGTGGGTAGAGGGCTGGAGCCTGGAGTCAAGAGTTAAGAGTCTGGCTTTAGATATTTAAATTGCTGTGTGAACCTGGACAAATCTGCCTTAGCATTCTTACCTTTAAAATGGGAATAATAATAGCACCTCCTTCCCAGTGTTGTTGGGAGGATCAAATGATATAGCATTTCATAAGGGTCTGGCATATAGTAGGTGGTACAGTGGATAGAGCACCAGCCCTAAGTCAGGAGGATCTGAGTTCAAATCTGATGTCATACACTTAATACTTCCTAGTTGTATGACCCTGGGAAAATCACTTAACCCCAATTTCTTCAAAAAAAAAAGATAATAATGATAATTGTAAGCTACTTAGCTTCTTCCTCTGCCTATGGTTAGCATTATTGGAAGAAAACATTAGAGTCCTCAGATAAAGAACTTTTAAGCCTTAAGGGTTATTAAGCTGGCTTGTCTCATTTTTGGTTGAATTCAGCTACTTGCATTTGTAGTGTCTGGTTTTTTCCCCCTTAAATGATGTCATTAACAGGTGAAGCCATCAGGACCAAGGACAAGGATACAGCATGATTTGATGCCTTCTAGACAGTTATGTCTCTGGCATGTGGGCTGCCACCTGCCCTTTGGTACTTAGGCATAGTTCCCTAAATCTTCTGCCTTTACCCTACTTTTTCTTAAAAAGAGAAAAGTGAATGAAGATCCAAAAATGTGAAGAGCATTACAAACTCTTAAAAGACTTGAGAAGCAGCTGTAACTGAGTTTTGGGGCTCATGGGAAATATCAAAGAGTTAATTTCAAAATGAACCATTGACTTGTAGCTAGTTTTGCTATTTTGCTTTTAAATTTAAGTGAACAATTTGACAAGTTCAAGTGATGAACAAGTGGTACTCCAAACTTCATTATACTTGTTAACTATATATATACTTATATGTATATGCACACATGTAATGTTTTTTCCTTTAAAGGGAATTTTATGCTGATGAAAAATTCTGGGTGAGTAACTAGACACAGTTCACCCTGCAGTCTAATTGGACAACAGAAACCAGGCTAAAGAGAGAAGAAGAGAAAGGTCAGAGAGAAGGAACTCTCTTGGGTTTTGATTAACATAAATTAACATAAACCCTTCATCCTTGATGTAAGCAATTGGTTGTGGTTGATATAATCAAAGAGGAAAGTGAATTGATGGAAGAACAGAGAGAAAAGGATGATGTCATCAAGAGACAACAAAGATGTGAAAGCTAAAATGTGGTTATTGAATTTTGGGGGTGCTATACTGAAAGAGGCAAGGTGGATCTGACTTTAAGAAAATCTAACGCTAAAAAATCAAAACTTGCAAAAATAAATTAATTAGATGAGTGACAGAAGGGTGGTGCAATGGAAAATGTACTGTCTTGATTACACAGGATCTGGAATCAAATTCTGCCTTGATTACTCACTCTCTGTAAAGAGGTTCTTTTGCTGGTCTGGATCTTAGTTTCCTCATTTGTAAAATGAAGGAATTGGACTAAATGGCTTCTATCTTCCAGATCTAACTCTATCATTTCATGACTCTAAGATTTTATCATCTGCCTGGCAGCTACATTTCTATATATATATATATATATTCTCCCAATTAGAACACGAGGTCCTTGAAAGCAGAGACCATCTCCCTTTACTGTTTTGTATGCTTCTAAGCACAATACCTGATATATAGTAAGCACTCAATAAATGTTCATTTATTCATCCATTCCTACCAGATATGGTAATTCACTAATCTTTGATATTTAAGAGGGCAGTTGGGTGGCATCATAGTGCATAAAGTGCTGAGCCTGAAATCAAGAAGACTCATCTTCCTGAATTCAGACAGAATATGTCAGTTATGTGACCCTGGGCAAGTCACTCAATCCTGTTTGCCTCAGTTTCCTCATCTGTAAAATGATTTGGGGGAGGAAATGGTGAACCATTCTGCTCTCTCTTCCAGAAAACCCCAAATGATGTCACATGGAGTGGGACACAACTAAAAATGATTGAACATAGTATTTCAAGAATTTCTGATTTTTATGAGGATGGATACTTCTTCCATCATTACAGTTCACTTACCCACATGCCTTAGCAAACAATTTCTTGAGTTGCTTAGGGTTGAAAAAGTTAGTTATCTAGTAGCCAATTCTCTGAGGAGAAGAAGCTCTATGGACATGGCTAGTCTGATCTTCAGATAAGTAATCTGTAGCCAGTCTAACAGTTGAGGTGTTTCTAACATGATTGGAATTGCCAAAGGTTGTGCTTTATTGATGAGACTTTTGAGAACTCACAGTTGCCTCTGAATCATGGTGAGGCAGCAGAGTAAAAGGTCATCAGTCTAGATTTTAAAAAGTGAAGAATTTCTTTTGTAAGTGGAAAACCATGGAGAGCCAAGGTACTGAATACATAAAACACCTGAGTTATTAGTGTTTGGTATAGTAGAAAGAATACTATATTTAGAGTCAAAGGGTCTTATTTCATGTCTCTGCTCTGCCACTTGAGTGACTTTGGACTTAGTTTCCCCATTTATAAAATTAATGGTTTGAAGTAGCATACAATGATCCTTCTGACTCCCAATCTTTTAATGTGAAATCATAGAGGCTCATTTGCATGTCAATTGCCATCATGCTTAAGGATCTGGCATGGATCTTTAATATTTTTAAAACTCATCAGACAGGAACACAAAGATATCCCCTTCACCAATGACAACACAAGATAGTGGAGGGCTGCACAAAAGGATCCTTAAATTGGACAGTATAGTGGAAGAAAGAAAGGCAGGAAGAAAAGGAAAGAAAGAAAAAAAAAGAAAGAGAGAGAGAGAAAGTAAGAAAGTAAGAGAGTAAAAGAGAGAAAGAATGGAAGGAAGGAAGGAAGGAAAAAAGAAAGAAAAAGAGAGAGAAAAGAAAGAAGAAAGAATGGAAGGAAGGAAGGAAGGAAAAAGAAAGAAAGAAAAAGAAAAAGAAAGAAAGGAAAAAAGAAAGAAAGGAAAAAAGAAAAGAAGGAAATGAATGGGACTGATTGGATGAAGTATTTCTCAATATTGAGTCACATGATCCCTGTTCCCAGAGTTGGGAGCTTGGGCTTTGGACTCTGGGTCCAAGAAGGACCTTAGGAAATCATATGATCTCTAAAAAGGTCAGACAGGAAGTGACAGGAGGTTATGGAAGTGATTTGACCTGTGGGGAGTGGACAACATTGGTGACTATTGGTCAAGGATGGCTATCCTTTTAGTCTATCCAATGAAAAGGCTTGGGTCTTTTCCTATGTAACTGGCTGTTACTTCCTGCATGCCAGGTAACAGGGGCACATGGTGGGAGTTGGGATGGCTCCCAGATGTGTGTCTGGGCCTCTTCCTGCAGAGATTAAATACATGTTTTCTCTTTGTACCTGAAGATGTCTCTGATTAGTTAATTTGGGAAGGAGAGGAAGAAGAAAAACAGAAGGGAAAAAAAGAAGGAAAGAAAAAGAAAGGGAAGGAAGGAAGAAAGGGAAGGAGGAAGGCAGGGAGGAAGAAGGAAAGAAGAAGGGAAGAAAGGAGAGAAGGACAGAAGGGAAGGAAAAAGAAATAAAGAGAAAGATAGGAAGAAAGGAGGGAGAGAGGAAGGAAGGAAGAATAAAAGAGAGGAATGAAGTGAGAATGAAAGGAAGTGAAAGAAAGAAAGGAAATAGAAAGGAAGGAAGAAAGGAAGAAAAAGAAAAAATTTAAAAAAAGAAAGGCAGGGATAAAGGAAGGTGAAAGTAATTGAAAACAAAGAAAGAAAAAGAAGAAGAGAAATGTGTTAAGTGCTTATGTACAAAATATTGTGTTAAAGGCAGGAAATGCTAGGGATAGAAATACAAAATCAGATATACAAAAACAAAATCAAGACTCAACTCTCATGGAGCTAATATTCTAACAGGGGAGAAAACAAGAGTATTTGGTTTGGCCCACATTCCAGCTCCTTGATTCCAGGCATTTTTACTGGGGGTTCCCCCATACTTAGAACTCTCCCTTCTCATCTCTACCTGTCAACTTCCCTAGCTTCCTTCCAATTTCAGTGAAAGTCTTAACTTCCTCATGAAGCCTTTTCTAATTCTCTTTCATCTTGCTGTCTTCACTGATCCTCTCCTTTCCCTCTTACATAGATCATGTGAGAAGAACTTCCATAATAATTTTTTTCAAATATTGGTCATATACCTCTAATCTGCTCTCATCAAACTAGACTAAAATAAGGGGTCATTGTATGAGTAACAGCCATTTCCTTGCCCACAGTGGCTCATGCCCATGTTCTGTCAGGTTGGGCCCAAACCAATCTATAATGGATTTCAGTGTAATTTCTGTATAATTTATGGCAGGATCAGGCATGATGGAGGAGTTTGAAGCAGAAAATTATTTCTATCAGTGCCTATCCACGAGGAGCTTACCATCTAAGAGGGAAGACAAATCATTGCACTCAAAACAAAAATACTAGTAGCTGAGCCCCTAAGAAGCTGTTTCTGCTGGTTGCAGCTCAAGCATGTATGGAATATAGCTACTACTGTATTATTATCCATCTATCTCCTGCTCTGCATCAGGTGAGAAGGGTGAGTGCTTTGTTCTCCTACAAAGAAAACCTGGGTTTAATGATCCCCATCCCTTGGTTCTTGAAGCTAAGAGGGAATTGAAAATGCAAATGAGACCGGAGAATCATTCTTCCCGAGCTATGGAGAGTGCAACTCCAGGCAAGCTGCTTCCAAGCAATTCCATCCCATCCATGAAGGAGGCCTCAGTCTGGGCTGTCTCGGAAGCTGACTCCACTGCCCTAAACTGATTCCTCTCACTTAAAAGAGTAAAATGAGGTGGAAGAAGGCAAAGCAGATGATTGGGGGGGTTAAAGGCACATCAAGGAGGTCCAGGCTTCTGGGGACCTGAAGAAGGCAAGGAGGGGGGTACACAACAGATGCTTCGAATCCTGACTCCTATTAAAAGAGGTCCTGGTCAGTGATTGGTGGCTGTAACCCAAATCTTCTTGATAAGGGGGAAGGGGCATTAGTGGGACAGAGGGCTCTGAATATGTATGGCCCTGGTCTCTTTGTGTAGCTGATATCTAACTGGATATTTATTCTTCTAGATTTCACATTCTGACTAGGAGGAACAAAGGGCTGGCAAGAGCTGCTCTCTGGCGCTTAATAATTTGAAGGAATTTACATTTCAATGCAGCCCTGTGCTACATTTCTCACACTCTCTCCCTCCCTTCCTTACCAACTAACTCCCCCCCCCCCCAGACTTTCCCCCACTGGAAAGAATAGGCCAGTATCCCTATTGGGGACTGGGGGGTGGGGAGAAAAGAAGAGGAGAAAAAAAATTCATGGATAGAGCATCTAAGGGAGGAGATTTATTGATATTCCACTTAGAATTTATTCCCTCTGAATCCTATTTATTTTATTTGTGTTTGTAAATCATACATTACCAAGTACAATGAAATCTCCTAAAACCCCCAGAAGGTTAGCTGGTCGTTCTCTCTGTGATCTGCAGGAGGGAACAGAGGGAGAAAAGCCTTGTAAGAAGTGAGGGGGTGGGAGTGGCTGTGGGGGATGGAGGAAGGGGTGGGCTCTGAGCAAACATTTCCCAAGTCACAGGCACAAGGCAGCCTTGCTCAGTGTGTACAACTGTGACCTGCATAATTTCCTAGTTTCCCACTAATGTAGCTCCCCCCCACACACACCCTCCCTGCAGAGGGGATTCATTGTCAGGTAATTAACCATCAACAATACAGAGAGTACCTCACCAGGCAGAAGTGTGAAAACACATTTACACCTAATGGAAATGGGACTGGAGATTTTCTGTTTGAGTGACACATGAGGAACCTCGAAGTGACAAAGACAGAGTTAGCCCAGCGTTAAGATTCCAAGATCCCAAGTACTCCAACTCTCCTCCAAATAATAGTTTCTTTTCCCTTCCCTCTGTCTACCCCCTTTCCTAATACATATGTATGTATGCATGCATTCATACAGTATGCATGTATATATGCATGTATGCATGTACATATTATGTGTGTGTAATGTGACTGTGAGTAAGTAGGTATTTATAATCAAACACAGTGGGTTGCCACATTGTGAATGGAGATCAGTGGGCCCTAGGGGTTTGAGGGATAGAGAAGTGAGCTTAGGAGACATTTACTTGTACCTAGAACTGGTTACAAAGAGAAGCATGTTAAAGCAAGTGTTTTAGTTCTGATGTTAACCCAATGCTTTTCACTCCGACTTAGGCTGTAGAACCAAGTCGAGAGATCTTTCTCAATTCTGAGTGGTCTTCTTCTAGTCCTGCTACTTGCTGTCTGTGTGGTTTGAGTCAAGTCTGGCAGCCTGTCAATATTCCTCATCTGTAAAATAAAAAAAGGTTGTAAGATTCCTCCTGGTTCTAAATCTGTGATCCTCTATCTAGGGCAAGAAAAGCCTCAAGTTAGAATTCAGTTTGCTAAATTGCTAAAAAAAATTGCTAAATGTATGGCCCTGGTCTCTTTGGTTGCTAAAAAAGAAGGCATTAGAAGGGCCCTGTCACATTTGGGGACTAGGGAATAGGGACTCAAATATCTTCTCAAAATACTACAGGTACATGTGATGGGAAAGGACCAAAACTTAGGTGAACAAAGTACAATAAATATCTTAGGTTTTAACTATGGAAGGTGGCCAACTTAAAAAAATCAGTAACTCTGGACCTTAAAGGACTGAAAGGAACTTCAAGATGACCCCTAATCTGTATCACTACTTTGGGGAAAGGCCAGGAAGTCCTGTCATTACAATATTTAACATTATTCTCTAATATGACTTCTTTTTTTTTAATTTTAAAAGGAAATTTTTCCTTTATTTTTTTTTAATTATAGCTTTTTACTTTCAAACTATATACATGGAAGAGAAGCTAGGTAGTACAGTGGATAGAGCACCAGCCCTGAAGTCAGGAGGACCTGAGTTCAAATTTGCCTTCAAACACTTAATACTTCCATATATATATAGATATATCTAGATATATCTATATATATGCATATATATCTATATCTCTATATATGCATATATAGAAAGAAAGATAGATAGATAGATAGTTTTTGACATTCACCCCTACAGAACCCTGCATTCTAATTTTCCCTCCCTTCTCCCACCCCTTCTCCCAGTCGACAAGTGATTTAATATATGCAATTCCTCTATACATATTTTCACAAATATCATGATGCACAAGAAAAATCAGATCAAAAAAGAAAAAAATGAGAAAGAAAACAAAATGCAAGCAAACAACAACAAAAAGAGTAAAAATACTATGTTGTCATTCACATTTAGTTTCCACTGTTCTCTCTTTGGGTGCAGATGGCTTTCTTCATCACAAGACCATTCAATATGACTTCTTAACCTATTTTGTATCTGGACCCTTTTGGCAGTATAATGAAGCCTATGAATTTGTTTTCAGAAAAGATTAAAAAGGACATCAATTATATTAAAATTCAATTATAAAAATATATTTTTTAAAGTTCATGGAAACCCATCCTGAAACTACCAACTATCAAGGGCTTCAGTTTAATTCCCCAAGTCCTCATTTTAAAAATAGTAACTAAATAGATAGTGTACCCAGAGGTAATGATTAGATCTCCGTTTATTAAATACAGTTATTCTTCTCAAGCAAGTCTATAGTTTAGTGGCCATTACAAATGGTGAAAAGCATTTTCTAGCACCAATTCTAGAAAGTAGACTTTGTACAAAATTTTGCTTAGTCATAGAATTTAATCTTATTCACTTCTTTAGTCTTCTCCAGACTAAGTAATTATGTTTCCTTCAAACTTTCTCTCTTATTTGCAAGTCTCTGAACATTCCTCATGGAAAGATTTGGTTATTAAGTACAGAGGAATAGTAATTTTAGGGTTCTCATAAATTTTGTTTCCAGAGCTATGCTACTCCCCCCCCCAAAAAAAAAACACATAAAATTTGACTTATATTTGGGTTCCTTCTGCAAAGCTACAAGCCATTGCATCTGCTTGTGTCAACTGATCAAGGAGAAATAGCAAGATGCCCTAAATTCTGTAATATTTCCCATTAGACTGTGAGCTATCTGAGAACAATGGCTGTTCTTTGTTTTTCTTAGCATTTAATGCAGTGTCTGGAACATAGCAAGCCTTTAGTAAATGTTTATCAACTGATTTCTACATGGGAAAAGTTTTGGGTAGTAGGGTATGGGAAAGACCCTTAGTCAATAAGGAGTCCCTTAGATTTTTTATTATGCAAAGTCAGAACAATGAAAGATCTAGATCAAGAAAATTCCCAAAGAGCTTTGTGTTTTCTGATCCTTACTGGTTCTGATAAGATAAGGAAGCTTCCTGTTGTCTTCCTTGAAAAGTAGCAAGTGTTTGGATATGAGTCAGGAAGAGAGATGAGACTGCCACTAAGTGCCTGAAATGTAGACAGCCTTAACGACAAAGAGAAAATATCTTCTGACTCATATCTATATTTCAAATATGCATGAACTATTATTCATTTATCCAGCATGAATCCTCTAAATAGTGAAAGTGGGGATTGGAGACTATATTAGTGAGAAGGAAGGTGTTCTGAGTGAGTGCATTTTTCTGTATAACATATTAACTGCTTGTCAAGAAAGATAATTAATTAGTGGTTTGAAAAAAATCAGGTAATTTTAATGGAATTAGAATTAGCCTACAGAGGAAAAGAGTGGCCAGTTGCAGATGTTTAAATTCAAGGACTTCAAACAAAATAAAAACTTTAAAAAGAGAAAACATTTTAAATGGAAAACCTTTCTGAAATGCCCTATATCTTTATGGTATTCAATAAAGTTCAATTTTCCTTCGATGACTTAGGGTATCATCATTTTGAACATAATTCTTACGTTAGCCATAGACTTGATGTTTTAGAAAATATTATGATAACTATTTCAATTTGTCCCTAAGTCTGTATTTTAATGAATTTAAATCATAATCCTGAGTAAATGGTCTGTAAGCTTCACTTGACTGCCATAGGGGTTCAGGATACATACAAAAAGGTTAAGAACCTCTATGTTACAGGTTAGTGAGATATGTGGGGTGGTTAGTCCTGATACAAAATGGCAGATATTCAAAAGAAGGAAAATAATCCAAATTGCATTGGAGGAATTATTTTTTGCTTTCATCAATCTAAAAATGCTCCTTTACACAAAAGTACATCTCATTAGCACCAGTATTCTTCTGGATAGGCTGGATAATGGTATGTCATGGAGCAATCCAGACTCTGAAAGATCAAAGTTTCAGATGGTCCAAAGGATAATGGAGAAGCATAGAGTTGACATACTGATGTAGATTGTTGCATATACTCAAGAATGACTTAGATATAAGGTGTGGCAAAAAAAGGTCATTCAGGAAATAATTGATTAGAAAAAGAATCGGGCCAGTCATATAATGAGAGTGAGAACAGGTGGACAGCTTAAGTCTGATCTGGTCCATACAAAATGGCTAAAGACATTGAAGGAGACATTAATATGGTTTAGCGCAAAGAGAAATTTATTTGGAATCTAAGAACTTTGGTTTGCTCTCTGATTTTGTCACTTATAGTTTAGGACATTAGATGAGTCATTTAAGTCTTCTCATTTGTGACATGAATTGCTGGGACTCCATATTCTTCAATATCCTTCCATATCCTTTCCAACTCAATATCTATGATCTTCCATGAAAAATTTTTGGAAGGGCATGAATGAGATTTACATAGACAGTGATGACGCAAGATCAGTATTGTAGCGTGAAGTTTTTATAGCCACAAGATTACTGAAATGCCTCATTCATTCTTGCTTCTCACCTTTGGAACTTTCACTGTGCATTAGTACAAGCACAGAGGAAATTAGAGGAGAATATAATTTTAGTGCATTTTATTTCTTGTTAGCAGCTGTGATGCAATATGTTTTCTTTTGGAAAGGAGATTGAAACGATGGTGAATTTGGAGTATCTAAAAACTTAGTTCTTTCCTCTTGCTTAACACATTTATAAGTAGATATTTCATTCATATTTGTCATTTTTTTTCTCCTGGACCTGTGATTTCACACTTTTAGTGACCTTTTAACTTACTAAAAGGAATATTTTCTATAAAAAATATTAAGAAAGGAATCAGTATGCTACATACTTGTCTCTGTCATTCATCCATGCTGAGCAAAGTCTGGACCCAAATAACAGTAAAAGGTATCTCTATTCCTGGGCATCATGACTTGAATGGTGTAGTTTCTTTGTCATGTCTATAAGGTAATTATGATTAGTAGGCAAGATCAGGGGATCGATAGTATTAAACTTAAGACCTTGGTAGAAATTGTGAAGGCCAGTCCTAATTACAAAGGAGATTTTTATAGATCAGGTTGGATTTCCATAGAAGTTATAGAACAATAACCTTAACCCAAACCTAATCCTAAATCTTATTTGAGAGTTTCTAGCTCACCTGTGTCTTCCACTATCATACTGTGTCTCTAATAACACAGCCATAGAATATATACTTGTGATAGGACTTGCTTTGTGATACCAAGACCAAAAGAATTATGAAGCGAAATGTGGTAAATGCTTTTGGTATTTCCCAAACACTCCCCAGCCCTGAAATTAATTAATACTCCCCGCTTAAATAATCACAAACAGGTTACTGTCAACATTTTTTCTTCACTTTGCTATGGGATGATTGGAGAGCTGGATGATGGAGCAGGCTGGAATCCATCCAGCAGAACATAAGTATGTAGCATACCAACATAGCCTTGACCTGCCAGGAAAATAGTCCTTGGAAACACAGTCCCAATTGATTAAACATGGTTTTTGAACAATTCACTGTAGTGTAGTTATAAAATTAACTCTTTAAATGCCTATAGTGAATGCTGATAAGGTCAGTTGCAGAAGATTAATAAAAAATAATAACTTGTTTTTCTTTGGGGCAATTACTCGAAACAATTGCCTAATTTGGGGCAAAAGAACACAGTGGTGAGGTTGAGGGAGACTCATGTTCTGAGAGCACTCATTGACAAGCATGGGAATCATTTATAGCTTCAGTAGCATAGGGGAAAAGGCATTTAAATACTAGGCAGTCTCAACAATGCAGGATGGCTTGCAAAACTAGGACTGGTTCATTTTGGTTTAGATAATATCAGTTTAGCCAACATTTTGAAGTTCAAAGTCTAAGTAATCAGATAACTGAAAAAAATATAAAATGGATATGCAAAGCTCAACCAAACTCTTTGGATCTTTCATGACTTGTGGCAGTGATTTCATCTATTCTTTTTGTTTGCCTATTGTCATTATTGTAACACTCATTCAGGATCTTATTATAATAATGTAATGCTGAGAATTGTCTAATAATCTTCTGGTTAGTCTCTGAATCCAATATCTCTTTCTTTTCAAACACCCCACAAACTCTAAATAGATTTCCCCCAAAATCACTCTTTTCACTAAGTATTTCTCCTGCTCATGAACCATCAAGGTTCCCCATTATTTCTGGTCCCAGATTTTTTGAGAATGGCTGCAATTTTAATGTTGAAAATTTCAATGGCTGTCACATGATAGTAGGTTTATATCAGGATTCATTAAGAAAAAATAGATATAAAAAGTTACTGTGAATGCTTTCAAATGATTATGATGCACAATACCTGTAATACATTTGAAAAGTAGCACTACATCTGTGTAGGAGACATTGTTCTGTCTTTAGAAGATATGTTTGTTTATTTTAATATGCTGAGTCATATTGAATGTCTTGTTGTAGTTAATGTTAAAATGACAATGATTAGTGAGTCTGTAATTCCCCAGAACCCTTTCAATATTTCCATGATTTCTTTAGGGTTGGGAAACACAGATCTTTGAGATAAATTCTAAACTCAAACAGACACTTTGTCTTATGCTTCCAAACTAGCTCCTATTAACTACTTTCTTTATTCATGCCTATCAACCTGGTCTGATCAATTCTTCCCCAGATCTGCCATATCTATTTCTGTCCTGTGTCTTTCTCTAACCACACTCAACATTTTGTGATGATCCTTCTGTTACTAAATATTCCTCCATTTTTTCAAGCCCATTGAATTCACCCTTCCTTTCCTGACAAACCCAACCCAAAGAGTTTTTTCTCTTCCTTGAAATCTTGTTATTTATCAAACTTACTATTATTTGACACATCACATTGCCTTATGATATTCATTCAGTCATTCATCAAACATTTATTAATTATTCATTAAATATGATGTATTTTTCCTAAGAGTACAAGATAATGTAAAATCCACTGATTTTGGCTCCAAATTCTGACTCTAATGCTTGCAAATTGTGTGACCTTGGAGAAATCATTTCAATTTCTTAAGTCTCAGTTTTCTCATCAATGAAATGGCTATAAGACTATTTGTACCTCTCAGAGTTGTTGGGAATAAAGTACTTGTAAGCTATAAAATGTGTTTGAATGTTTTAAATAAGTTATGTGACACTTTTTATTTTGTTTTTAATTATAGTTATTTTCTACCAATGTCAAAACTGAATCCTTCCTTGTGACTGAGGGGGGAAAGCATAAACATCTAATTCAAAAACTTGTCTGACAACGTATGAGATATTTTATTCTAATAGACCTTCAATTCTCTGTCATGACAAGGAAAGTATATTTCCCTTTCTCTTGTCTATGACTTTATTATTTTTTTCTAGTTACTCAGAGTTTACCTTCCTTTTGGTGACCTTTTCATTTATACTGTTGTCATTTTTATGTTCTATTGGTTCTGTTTTTAATTTAGCTCTATGTTAGTTTGCTCAGATCTTTGAAAGTTTCTCTAAACTTCTAGTATTTATCATCCCTTACTAGGTAGTAATGTTCAACTTCCAGAACAACATGAAGATGAATCATCCGTATATCTATATTCTTATTTGAGAAATTTGGATAGAGCACTGGCTGTGGAATCAGGGAGAGGACCTGGAGTTCAAATATGGTTTCAGGCATTAAACATTTACTAACTGTGACTCTGAGCAATTCACTTAACTCTGAATGCCTTGCAATGAGAGAGAGAGAGAAAGAGAGAGAGAGAGAGAAAGAGAGAAAGAAAGAGAGAGAGAAAAAGAGAGAGAGAGAGAGAGAGAGAGAGAGAGAGAGAGAGAGAGAGAGAGAGAGAGAGAATAAATCAGAGAATTAGTAAAAGATGGTTCAGGTCCCACTTCTAATTCAAACTAACTATATGCTCATAAGCAGCCACTCTACTACTCAGTATTCTAGGTTACATTCTAAGACAATAATCATTCCTACACATTCTCAGGAATAGGGGACATATGTCCCATTAAAAAAGGTAAAAAACCTTTTTTAAAAATAATTCTGATCATACAAAATAAGTAAAACAAAACACAGCACCCATAAAAAGTTGCAGTCTCTACATGAGAAAGATCAGTATCTTCTACACTTTGCAGAGCCTTCACACCTGCCATTGCACTTACAGCAACTGCTTCATGGATTTACTTCTTCTATGAAAAGTCCAAGATACAAGGACAATTGTAGGAGAAACTCATGTGACCGAGTTTGGATTGTAGAGACAAAGAACAGGTATTCCCAAAGAGAGTGTCTAGTCTAAAATTATTTAGAGCACTGAAACTTTTTACAAAATTTAACTGCTTATAATAAATTTATGTAAATATACTTTTGGTAATAAATGATAAAATATATTTATAGTACACTGTATGCATTTATGACTTACTGATATTTTTCTTTACATATATGTGTCATCTGTAGTTTTTCACAGTACATGGCAAATCTCCAAAAGTTCCCACTTAATTATCAATGGCCAACCCACAAATAACCAGAAACATGAAATCTGAAACACTCCAATGTAGAAGGATGACTGCAAAATTACAGAATGATTTTCTACTGCATTTCTAGAGGATATTCCACACCAAAAAATCATACTTACCAATGAGATTATGGGTCTGTCTCCCTGTCTTTTTCCAACCCTCTTCAACACTAATGCTTCCATTTAATCTTTTAGGTTTAATTTAAATCCATATACATCACTTTTCTAGTAACTGAAGAAGAAGAAAAATATCCAAAATACTGGCCCTCATGGAGTATATTATCTGGTAGGAGGAAATAATACATACTGATAACTCAAATGCTTCAAGAATATGATCACATCATTGCAAGTACTACCAACATTGATTCAGATTACAACTCTTCAAAATGTTAGTAGGCCATCTTCTTAAGTTACTCTGCCTTCTCCATCCCCAGTACTTACTTGTTGGTTAAAATTCTACTCAAGAAAAAAAAAAAAAAGAAAAAAATTCTATTCAAGAATATTTTTAAGCTTAGGTAGAATGGTTTGAGGATAGATAGATGGTCTGTCATTTCTAGAATTTCGATTAAAGTTTTTCAGATTACACTTGGTAGATATAGTGCTTGAGAACCCAAGTTCACTTCCATATCATGATCAAGAATTGAAGTCAATCTTTATTAGAGAGACAAAAATAACTATCATATGTGGGAGGGAGGGGGTAGAAGGGTTTTGTGTATGTCTTATCTCCTTGTCTAGATTACGAATTCCTTAAGGGCAAGGATCATTAGATATTTACCTCAATGACAATATTTGTACATAGGAGATGCTCAACTATATCCATTGCATGTTGGATGAACTAGTTCTTCTTGATGACTCTAATAAATTGAATAATTGCCCTACTATCCAGCTTACTTTGCAAAATGTTCTTCTATCACTGATATAGTTTATTCCCTAAGTTCCAGATCTTTACCAAGAAAAGCCCAATGTTGAGTCAATGGAGACAGATCAACAGTAACCCTGATAAACTTAAAACAGTACCAGTCTTGGCTGGTTCTCTCCAATGACAGATCTATACACTGGTGTTGGTGGTAGTAGTGATGGTGATAGGGAGAAGAAATGAGAGTGAAGGTTTAGAGTTAGCAAACTGTTCATTTTATACTTGTAAGGCATGTCATTAGCCTCAACTGTTCAAAATTTGACAATACCCACATGCTTCAGTTAAATAGCCACATAGCCACCTCAAGGTTAACTTTGCATTATGCCATTTCCAATTCTGAGGCTGCATTTGTTTTGATTTTGCTTAATAACAGCTTAATTAAAACAAAAACAAGGAGATAATCATAAGTTTTATTTTATCCCAAATTTCCAGAAACAACAATAATAACAACAACACCCTGACAGCACTCAAAGTCCCATCACATCCCATTTTTACAGTATAGCTCTGGGGTGTGTGATCCACAGCCAGAAATAAACAGGACTGGAATAGTCAGTCAACCATCTGTCTGGAAAACACACATTGTTCCAGATGGTGCTTCCTTTCTGGCTCTCTGGTAACAATCTCCTCTGTCTAATGAAATGAGGCAGAAATTGCCCAGTAAGCCAATAGGGGCGATGTAACCCCCCCAATACATCATTGGTATTTGGGATCTAGTAACAAATCTAAATTTGACTCATAGTACACTATTTTGCACTCTTTCATTCTTATCAGGGTAAGAACTCTTTGAAAGCAAGGGGCTAGGTCTGCCATCTTTTTTTTTTTTTTTTTTTTGGGAGGTGATACTCATCTTTTGACATCTTTCTTTTGTTCTTTGTGTATTCAACATGTAGTAGCATTGTAATTTGTTGAGCAGCCCTATGGACATTCTACAAAGTGCCTACAATTACATTTTATGAACATTCAAATATCTGAAGAACTCCATCTTGATCTAGGAAATGATCATTTTTAATTCTGAGATCAAGAAAAGGAACAAGAGGAGGAGGCTGTGATATTGGGATATGAGCATTGGATTTAGGAATCAGGAAAGAGGCATTCTAGTCTCAGCTATGTGACACTGAGCAAGTCACAACTCCTCAATATTAAAATTAAGAGCTTGGACCAGCTGTTCTGTTGCTACTATCTCCTCTAGGTCCAGAATCAGCTCTACAATTTGAATAATGATAGAGGCCAGATTTTTAAATCCTTTTGGTTTTCAAAGATTTAGTCACAGAATTAAATAAAACAATTTTAAAGACCTGAAATTTATTCAGTATGAGTAGTAACCGTGGGTGCTACTGGTCTGCTCAAGGAATAATAAAATGGAGAGAGGAGGAAGGTAATTGATTTTGGAAAAGATAAAAGAAAAAATTAGTGAAAAAGAAAATGTGCTTGTAGTATATAGGCCTATGGTTTTTTATTTCTTAAGGAACAGTGTGTCCCATGTATTACCAATTGAGCAATATCACTTCTTTGCTAGCTTTTCCCCATTATGGTCTTCACACTTTTCTGCTGGTCAAAGCT
This sequence comes from Antechinus flavipes, assembly GCF_016432865.1. NCBI lineage: Eukaryota > Metazoa > Chordata > Mammalia > Dasyuromorphia > Dasyuridae > Antechinus > Antechinus flavipes. Next base: position 433,565,669 of record NC_067401.1, on the reverse strand, counting down.
GCCCCTCTCTTTTTCTCAGAACACCAAAGAAATAGCAAGCTATTTTAGCATTTAGCCATCTTTTGGAAGAGCACAGAGGAAGTATTATGTTCTTTCAGCAAAAATATATTATTGTAGCTCCTAGGACAGGCTGCAAGCTTGTCATTCTCCTTCTGGCTCTTTTTTTTTTTTTTTTTTGTGAAGGACAGTAAGGTCAACAGAGATACTCCTGAGAGGTTTCTCCTTTCTCAACTTGTAGATGGTTCTGGGGGCAATTCTGAGAAACCCAGCTCTTCATTAAAATGCTTCTGCTTTCTCTAGTCCCCTTCCAGTAACTACAACACTCTCCTTGCTTGTCAGTTTGGCTCAGTTCCTGTCAACTTCTGTCTTTTGTAAGCAGATTCTTTCATCACCTTTTATGTCTTCTGTACCTGACTTCTGATTCCTCCTATATTCAACTTCTATCTTCTAGAGTTACTAATGCCTTGACTTAGGAGTTCTGTGTGTTGTCATTGATTTCTTCCTTTCTTCCTGACTTCTTGACTTCCTAATATCCCGACTTCCCAATTTCCTTCCTTTTTCCCCTCTCTCTTTCCATCTCTTTCCCTTCTTCCATCCCTCTTTTCTTCCTTCCTTTCCTTCCTTCCTTCCTTCCTTCCTTCCTTCCTTCCTTCCTTCCTTCCTTCCTTCCTTCCTTCCTTCCTTCCTTCCTTCTCTCTCTCTCTCTCTCTCTCTCTCTCTCTCTCTCTCTCTCTCTCTTTCTCTCACTCTCCCTTTCTTCCTTCCTTCCTTCTTCCTTCCTTCCTTCCTTCCTTCCTTCCTTCCTTCCTTCCTTCCTTCCTTCCTTCTTCCTTCCTTCCTTTCTTTCTTTCTTTCTTTCTTCTTTCTTTCTTTCTTTCTTTCTTTCTTTCTTTCTTTCTTTCTTTCTTTCTTTCTTTCTTTCTCTCTTTCTTTCTCTCTTTCTTTCTCTCTGGCATGTCTCTCCTCAAGCACTTTTTTCTCATAAATTATACTTTTTCTCAGGTTGATTATTCAGTGCTATATGTGGGTGTGCATGTGCACTTACCACTCCTTTCCCCCCCCCCCCCCACAGAGACATTCCTTCTTTTTTTGGCCTTTTTTCAGAAATCCAAAAATCCAAATAAAATAGCAACATAAGATTCTAGATTAAGAGCTAGAAGGTCAATTCAGGAGAATGAAGTGTATTCTCAGATTCATTGGGAAGTGCTGTCAAAATGGCCACATTATACAAATAAGAAAATTGAATCCTAGAGTTTAAATTAGTTGTCTAAGATTTTTCATTTATTAATCAATAAACTAGATTTTGAACGTGTATCCTCTTACTCCAATTGCACTGCTATTTCCATGATATAATCCCAATCTATTTTAAATATTTTTCCCCACAAACTCTTTGCTCCCATTACTCAATGTTTCCTTCATATGCCAGACTAATTCCCATCTCTGTGCCTTGATTTTTATTGTTTTTCTCATCTGAAATGTTCTTTTTTCTTTCCTCTGTCTTTTTCTTCCTCAAAAGCTCACTTGATGTTCCTTCATGAAGCCTTTTTCTAGATATTTTAGCCAGTGAAAGTTCCTCTCTTCTCTGAATGCCATTAATATCTATATCCAGTGTGACTTAATTTAGTATTTGGTTGTTTTAAATGGCTTCATGTCTTGTGAGCTTCCTTCTCAGCAAGTTTGTAAGTTCCTTGTAGAAAGAGACCATGCTTGCTTATAGGACCCTATTCATAGATCAAAGGGATTTTATAGATTATTTAGTCCAATCCCTGCATTTGGCAAAGAAGGAAGCTGAAGAGGAAAGAGGACTTTCTCTATCTTTCCTCATTGATTTCATAGTACCCTACCTCCCTATGCCTTCCCTCTATCCTTCAGTCCTACAAAGTCCTCCATGTTACAGCAAAAATGGCTTCCTTACTCTTGTCCCAATGTGACTTTTTAATCTCCCACCTCTGAATGACCTAATTCCCATTTCTGGAAAATTCTTTCCTATCTCCTCCACTTTTATATATATATATATACACACACACACATACACACATATATACACGTATATATATATATATATACGTATATATGTATATATACATATGTATACATGTATATATACATATACATACATATACATGTATATATACATATACATACGTATATATGTATATATACATATATATGTATATATATACATATAGTTGTAGCTTGATAAATGCTTATTGAATTGAACCAAATCAACTGATGTTGCATTATCCTGTGCCTCTCTGTGTAGACATTAAACATTGCACTTCATCCAAATTTAGGATCAATAACATAATTGTAATGAGTTCTCCAATTATGACTCTTCCAAAGCTGGTGGTAAGGGGGTCACTTATATGCCTGTGATTATCCCTAGGGTTTAGCTGCCTAGGAAACCTTCCTTAGGGTTGCATTTGACTGGAATACTGGAATTGAGATTTCCTGAGCCTCCACCTCTGGCTTTCCCAAACCATATTTCTATTATTTCCCATTTCTGCCCCAAGATCCCACCTTTGAGTTTTTAAAAGCAAGGTTACCACCCAACAGTCAACACCTCATTTCTTGGCAGGGGCCTAAATCAACAAAGGGAGCAATTAGTAAGTGCTCCTTCAGCTCCAGAGAAGTAGGGTATACTGGAGGTTACCATCTCAATTAAAATAAAGCATTAAAGAAACACCAGTTATGTGGTCTTGGTTAATTAGTGACACCCTCGTTTTCCAGAGATTAAGTTAGACCTAGACCTGAATTAGATCAGTTTCTTGTCACAATTACAACCTACTTGTATTCCTGCCTTCCCAACAAAGCTGCACACTCATCCATCATCATAAGAATGAAGATGTTTATCACACTGGACTCAAAGTTTCACTTGTCTTGTCTGAACAAGACTTCAGATTTCCCTCTTGGTCTACCCTCATGAAGCATTGTAGCCTCAGGCCTTGGATAAAGAAATCCAAGTGCTAATGCTATTCTGCTTATGGCCCTAGATGCTTTCCTGGAACACTGCCCACATTCCTTCCTATTCCCAGAACAATTCATTGAAAGACAAATCCTTCAATGACTCCCCATGGCTAAATGGCCATGGTTCAAATCACCCTAGTCTTCATTTGAACCCAATCTACCTTGCCAAACTTATTTCCTGTTACTTCCTACAATTATACATTTTCCAGTCTAGTTATCCCTCCCTCCTTGGAAGTTTAGCCAGTATATTAAATATTCTTTTGACTTTTACCCCAGATTAGTTTGTTATTCGTATTTTTACATGTATAGATTTTATCTCCTTAATTACTAGGAACTATAGGAGATTCAAGGAAGACCTGATTTTTGTCCTTAAGCAAATTATACTTAAGGATAGGGATCATGCTTTTTGCTTTTTGACAGTTCATAGCTTCTATTCCCACCCTTAGATGCTCAACAAAATTGATTAAATGAAGCAATGAGTTGTTAAGAACTGGGAAAGGGTTTTATCTAAAAGACATTTAAAAAATATATTTGGGTTCTCTAGTAGAAGGCATGGAACATAGGATTGAGAAGTTGGAATGAGGGTCATTAGTATATTCATTTATTCCACACATTTTAGAGTATTTGTCAGAACAAAGTAGGGATCACAAAAGGGGATTTCTAGTTATGTAAAGATTCAGATGGATACTACAAACCAAATAGAGAAAATTTTAAGGATACCAAGCTCCTGGGGAGGAGCATCTTCTCTACTGCCATCCTAGCAGGAAAAGCCAATGCCCTGCTTGCCCTCTGAGATGTTATGACCCTGACTATTCCTTTGTACTGAAAAGTTGGGGTGGGAGATGGCCATACTGTACTCCATTCAGAAATATAATAATATACTTCTAAAATTCCTGTAATTCGTTCAACCTTGATGTTGTTCAGTTATGTCCAACTCTTCATGACCCACTGGAGTTTTCTTAGCAAAGATACTGGAGTGGTTTGCCATTTACAAATGAGGGAAATGAAAGTAAATAGGATTAAGTGATTTATCCAGGCTCACACAACTACTAAATTTCTGAGGCTAGAATGGAACTCAGGAAGATGAGTCTTTCTGACTTCAGGCCCAAGCCTCTATGTACAATCACCACCTAGCTATTCTATCCAACTTCTGACTCTTTAATTAACATTAAAAGTCACCTATGGGTTGCCCAGTTAGCATCTCAGGTCAAACAGATGAAATCAGTAAAGCACTCTTAAATGGGAGCCCTAGAAAAGAGAAGGCACAGAAGATAATGTGATAGAAAGAGAGCTCCATTTCCAGTCAAAAGTTGAGAGCTGGATAGGACCCACAAGACTATTTGATTCAAAGTGCTCAATTTATAGTTGTGGATACTGAGGCCTGAAGAGTTTATAGAGCTAATTGATATCAGTAGTAGACTTGGAACTTGGTCTTCTTAAATCAAACCCCAATGTTCTTTCTTCTAAGCCATGAGTCTAAAGGCTTGAGATATTCTGACATTGGCTAGCTGTGTGACCTTGAACAAGACCCTTCTCTTTGTTGGGTTTGTGTCTTTTTCTATAAAACTTGTAAAATCATCTTTGTATTATGTACCTGATAAGGCTGTGATGAGGCTCTGGCAAGGCTTCATAAACCATAAAATTCAATGTTAAATATGAATTTTGCTATTATTATTTTTATGGGCTTTTCTCTTTTCCCTTAGGCTTCCACAAGAAATCTTACTTATTTCCACAGCATGGGATCTCTCTTTCTTTTGGGTGGGGCTTGAAAAAGTAATGCTAGAGTAATACTTGTAATTCAGTAAATACTGAATTCTGAGCTGGAAAGGGGGCTTCTTAACCATGAAACCAGTCAGGGCAAGTGAATATATGTCAAGGGTCTGAGGTGGCTTCTTTTTTCTTCTATCTCAGTACTGTCTTCTCCATGGTCTTTCTGGTCTCAGAGGACCTAGCTATTATCAGAGAGCTCAGCTCCCTCTGTGTGCATTGTCAGGAAATGTCAGAGCTGGAGGGAAATGTTAGAGATCATTTCAAAGGTATGATGATTCATAGGATATCAATCTACATAAATGTGAGCCGTGACAATTATAGGAGTTTTGTGTGTGTGTGTGTGTGTGTGTGTGTGTGTGTGTGAGAGAGAGAGAGAGAGAGAAAGAGAGAAGAACCCTGAAGAGAGAGCCCTGAATTCTAGTTCTATCTCAGACCCTTACCAGCTGTATGACCCTCAGTGAGTCTTTTAATTTCTCTCAATCTTAGTTTTCTCACCTATAGAACAAGAATATTAAGAGCACTTACCTTACAGAGTTGTGATAAGGATCAAATGAGATAATTTGCTATGTAAATCTAGTTGTTTTCTATCTTAGTATGGCTAGATAAATGTCTCTATAGACAATATCTCTCTCTCTGTCTATAGATAGATAAATAGATATAAATATATGTATGTATGGACAATGTTTGTGTGTGTGCATATGTATGTGACTATGGACCGTCATTTAAAGATGTGCTAGACATCTCTGCAAAGACTTTAGATAGGTGCTAATTTACATTAGTAGAGGAAATTCTCATAGGAGCTCCTGACACAATTGAAATTACAGATCTTGTCTCCTCTCCCATGCATGATGTCTATACCCACACAGACACAGACACACAAACACACACATACACACAAACAGACAGACACACACACACACACATACACACACACAAGGCAATGCCAGATTGGATCCATCATTGGATTTGAAGACCCCAAAGTGTATTTGAACAAGGCAACATCATATTCTACCATACGAAAATCAAAAGAGCCTTTTTTGCAGAGGATCCTTCCAAAAAAGTCTAACTACTAAAAAATATTTTTTAAAAAGCAGTTTGGGTAGAAGGGGCCCCACTAGGCAGATGTCTTCGTGCACTAGGGGCTAGCGCAACTCCGTCAGGCAGTATGGCATCTCGGGACTTCCTTATTCAAGGGAGAGCAATCCTAGTCACCATCTGCTCACCAGGTGTTGCCCTTGGGACGCCGTTGGGAGCCCTGTCAGGCGAAGTCTGAGGGAGACCCTGGGATCAAGCACCATCACTTGAATCTCTCAGTCCTTTGATGAAGGTTCACCCACTGATAAGGAAAGCTGGTGGGAATCAGAAAATGTAGTCGAGGGAAAAGATCAAGGCCCGCATTAAGGAGGGGAAAAAAGTGTCTGTCACTCTGATAGGGAAATGGATTTTCTTGTTTCGTTGCCCAAGCACGCACGCACGTATTCAAAAGCCTGCCGTGTTTCAAAGCAGCCTTCAATGCCCTGGTGTTCCCTCGGAGGAAGAGAGATCTAAAGCTTCTCAGAAGGTGGCAGGTACAGAGCAATTCACGCAGGACCCAGCCAACAACTCCCTCCGCCTCTCTTTCCCCATCTCCCCGCCCTCCAAAGTTTGGTGTTTGTGTGCGTGTGTGAGAGTGTTCATGCACACATGTGTTTAAACCCAGACTTAAAAGGAGAGGGAGAAAGGAAAATATGACAGCTTTGGACAAAAGCAGCAACAATCCATAATGAATGGCGGAGTCATCATAAAAGAGCTCTGATGCTTTAAGAAAAGCAAATCTCCCCTCGGAAGACAGCACTGAGGATGCCGCTGAGGACAGCAGCTTAAAAGGGCCCTCGTTTCCGAGCCAAGAAGAGGCACGGAAAGGATTTGATATACAACACAGACTCGCTCCTTTCCCTTCTCCTTCTTTCTTCCCCTTGAATCCCATCTTGGCTGAGTCGAGGCAAAACTAAATTAGAAAAACCTGCCGAGCATTGAGAGTCCAAATGAAGCACAAAGCCAATTTATCACCCCCGAGCCTGGTTATCTAATAAGCCCCGTATGTAATAAACGTGTTAAGTGCCCACCTTTAACTTTAGCACCCGTGGCAGCAGCCAGTGATGGGGGAACTGGGGCATCTTTGAAATCAGCGAATGATGTCAAACCTGGATGGTGCTTTCAGCATCTGGCTTACGTCAGGGGTCCCGGTGAGGGTTTATGAGCAGTCATGGAGACCAGCAGGATATCTGACAGTGAGGCAGATCATTTTGACCACTAAGGAGCTGAATCAGATGTCTGTGTTGAGAATAGACAATTCTGCAGACTGAGCAATCACTGGGGAAAAGGAATAGAAGCCGAAAGAGATGAGCTCTTTTCCTTTTTCTTTAGAAAAACATTTTTAATTAGCAGACTTCAGGAACCAGGAGCCTACAGACCTGTGGAATGATGGCTTGGGGAAAGATGTTAGGGATCATCCAACTTTACAAATTTATAAATATAGATACATTCATCATTTTATAAGCTTAGGAAACTAGAGTTCTTTGTCCAGGGATCACACACAATCAATGTTTGAAAATTTCCTGATCTCTCACCCAACTCTATCCACCGGGCCACCCAACTGTCTCTAAGTGGAAAGAGCATTGGAATACTAGTGAGAAAAACTTATACTCTATAACTTAACTAGCCAGCTGTATGACCCTAATTTAAATACTCTCTCTTCAGCTCTAAAGGAGACAGTTGGTTAGAATAGTAATTATACATCTTAGTCCCAGCACCCTTTATACTCTTGAAAGTAATTGAGAATCCCGCAGAACTTTTATTTATGTGTATTATATCCATAAATATTTATTGTGTTAGAAATTAAGACATCTATGAAAATAGATTTGACTCCATGGACTTATTGAAAGCATTTTGGGGATCCTTGGGGGATCCTTGGATTGTACTTTGAGAACTACTGGCCTAGAAAAGCTCTAAGAAAATTTTCAGTTCTAAGTCTTGGTGAGTCAATGATTCCAAACCAGATTTCTCCACATCTTTGAACCCTTTAAGTATATCAGAAAAACTCAATGGAAGCTCTTTTAGAGAAGAAGCCAGTCTAAACTCAGTGGAGAACTACTTATGGGTTCCTTTTGTTTCCTGGTAGAGTAGCTATTCATTTTTTGTGCACATGTATCCTGAACTGATAGTTTCCATTGGAATCTTTCCATAGGACTATCCTTAATTAGACTTTCTTTGCTTATATTATGTATGTAGATTCAGAATAAAGGTACAATTTCTCTAAAAGCCTTAACTTTATCCAAACTGTATCTTTAAGTGATGTAAACTGTATATTTAAGTGATGATGATTCAAGCCTATGTTCACATTTTTAGTTTTTATTTCTTTCCTGGAGAAATATCAACTTAACCCTTTCCCAGACACTTAATTATTTTGTTGTTCTTCTATGTTTTTTTGTCCTCTTGTGACCATCATTTTTGAGATAACAAGCTAGGATGTGGAATGCTATTTGTGTTTATGGAAAAAATACAACTTCTTTCTTCCTTGCTCTAAAGAAAGCTAACATTTTTGAATGGCTTTCGTGTATCTAAAAGGATGATACTGTTCCCTTATTTTACAATTTAAAGAGATGCTTATCTTATAACAGACCTATGAGACTTATTGAACCTGTGTTGTTTCTAATTTATTTTGAATACTTTATTTTGCAAATGAGGAAACTGATTCTCAAAGAGATTACTTGATTTCTCCAAGAGCTCATAACTAGTTTCCCTTCCCCAACCAGAGAAACATAGTGCTCACTCAGAAACAGATACTGTCAAGGTCTAACCTTCCCTCCACCCAACATAGATTCCTGTGAAAACTTGTGTATAAGTAATCCATTGCTGTAATTTGGTCTGAATATTTTGAATAACTTAAGAACTATGATAGTACAAAATGCCTAATTTGTTATTACCTTTTGATTCCACTACCTAACATTTACTCTAAGGAGAGCAAAAATAGAGAAAAAGATCCCATATATATCAAAATATTTACAGCAACACTTTTGTGATGATTTTTGTTTTTGTTTTGTTTTATTACCTGGAGACAAAGGAGCTTTCCAATTGATTGGGGAATGGCTAAAAGAATTACGGTCTATGGATACAATGAAATATTATTGTCATAAGAAATTAATTCAGAGAGACTTAGGAAAGACTTTTTTGAACTGATCCAGGGTGAAGCAAGCAGAACCAAGAAAACAATATGCACAAAGACCAAAATAATATAAAAGGAAAACAGTAATGAATGGCAATAGACTTCTGATAATGAGTCAGTCTTGACTAGAGAGCAATGATGATGAAATATGCTTCTTCAAAATAGAGGCAGGCATGCACTGAATAAGGCAAATACTATCAGACATAGCCAATGTGTCATTTTTATTTTGCTTAATTATACTCTTTTATAAAGAAGGTTTTTATTGGAGATAGTAGTATTAGGAAATAGCAGGAATGCAAAATTAAAGTGTCAATAAAACATTAAGAAAGGAAGATTAAAAGAAACAAAAGGAACAAAAATGAAGAGAATAAATAAAAGCAAAGAAGGAAAAAAATCTATAAAGATAAGGATAAAAAGGAAGGCATGTATTCCTCCCCTTTTAGCCCATTACCTGTTTGTTCTGTGGCATTCTTTTTAAGCTGATTTAAAGTAATTTAAGTTCAAAACTTAGAAATCAATATATTTTTGAAAATGATCCATGAAGGGGAATAAGATAAAGAGAAAAGGAAAGGATATAAACGAGGAAGGCAGAAAACTGAAGAAATCACCAAAGCATAGTGCCTAGCAGCTTAGGTAAATGAAACTGGAAGTCATGCAATTAATTTGGAATATGGTCTGTCCTCAGTTTGATACAATGCCACATGATATCAGATCTGCTTATGGTTGGGAGAGAAGGAAGAGCTCAGAAATGCCTTCCTTTGTCACAGTTGAATAGGAATCTGGCTCCTCTAGTTGCTGGATTTCTTACTCATCTCTCCCTACATCTCTAGGTTGATGGCAGTGTAATAAGGGCCATAAGTATTATAAATGATACCAGCAATGACAATAAACTGAGGCTAGCTTTCTGGCTTTGAAGTCAACTAAGAAGAGGGAGGTTTTCATTTGTTCCAAATGGAAACAGATGCATGTGATCAGAGCTGGGAAAGGAGAGAATTGCAAAGTTGGTGAATTCTATTTGGGATATTTCCATAGGCTTTTTCTCTGGGATAGTCACTCCTGCTCTTCTCCACTGTTTTCAAGTTGATTCTCATCCCCCTTCCCATTGAAATTTAGATACCACAGAAAATTAGGTTAACTAATGATGCATGAGAAAATAGATACAGCTAGAATGAATGGTATTCGAAATTGCAGCCTTAACTCCAAGGAAATTCTATTAATCCTTATGTTTGGCCTTCTCTGAAATCATCATGATTAGTTCAGTCGTCTAAGATAGCAGAAAATCACACAGTGCCTAGAATCTGTGGGCCATCTGGTGGCCAAACTATTATCATTTGTATAGAGACAGAAGTGTGTACGTGTCTGTGTGTGTGTATGTGTGTGTGTGTGTGTGTGTGTGTGTGTGTGTGTAGTTAGCTTCATTTAAATGGGCCAGATAAGGCCCAATAAATACCAGTGAGGTGACCCAATGAATGAATGAATGAATGAGTCTTCTTGTACTTGAGAACATTCTAACTATTTGAGAAAATGCAATATAGATTCTAGATGGATCTATCCTTGTATGGTATTTGAGTAGATATTTTCTGTGGCACTCGTGTTTTTATTAGCTTTAGAATATTAAGATTATTATTTCTCAGGTTAGACAATCAGAATTTGGTTTCTAGCTTTGATCCTTTTTAGCTTGCTTTTGTTTTCCCATCTACGAAATGAGAGGGTTAGACCATATGATCTTTAAGATCTCTTCCAGCTCTTAATACATGCTGGGGCCTTCTGTTGAGAGTGCTGTCTAAGCCAATAGTCTCAAACTCAGATTTCACAAGTTCCCCCCCCCACTCTAGTTTCTGTGTCTAATCTCCATACTACTATCATCTAAACATTTATTTTTTTCAATTTCATATTCTTCTTAATGACAATATAAAGAGACATAATAAATGAATCTTGGTGGAGGGGTGGGGAGAGTGAGCTATAAGCAGCCTGTGGTCCAAGGATTTATGATCTGTTGTCTAAGTCATAATTAATGCTAATAATTTCAACTAAATGACAGAGGTAGTGAAAAAGGGGAAGAGCTTTCAATAGCTTTAAAACCACCCTCTGTAATCATGGGCTTATTCAGGGACTCCCTGTGTTAGTTTGTGTCTGTGTTATTCCTGAAGCAATTTTTTAATGGGGAAATCTGTTAACTGCACTTAGATACTCAGTTCTTTATAAAGAAGGAACTTTGCTACTGCTTTCCCTCTTTCCCCTAAATTCATTTCTTTGTGTGCCATTCAAATTAAGGAACATTTATTTAGCATCTCCATACAGAACATTGTGTCAAGTCCTGGTAATAAGATAGAAAGTTTAGATAGGATGGATGACCCCTGCCTTTATGGAGTAAATATAGTAAATACTGACTTCTCCCTTATAGCAGAGAATTTAAAATGTTAGGGTTTAAAGATGCATTAAGAGATCATTTATTCGGATTCCCTCATTTTGTAGTCAGGCTACACAGGAGTTAGATACTTCCCCTAAGTCACAGATTGAGTTTAAAGCCCAAACTAGGACTAGAAGACAGGTCACCTATTTCATAATCCAGTGAATTTTCTACTTTATTGTGCTGCTTTTTTCTGTTTCTCTGATGTTCCTGTGCCCCAAGGTGCTTATTTTTGTACTCTGCAGACAGTAGCATTCCATAAACATATTGACTTTCACTTTTCATGCCTTAAAGTTGAAATCTGAGTCCTTCAAGTTAAACCATGTTTCCTCCCATCCTGGGCTGTGTACTCTGTACTGATAAAATAAGAGGGGAAATACAAGAATTGAGGAGTGGAATTAGGACCCAGTGTAGAATATGGCTCTAGACTATAGTCTTCTGTGTGTGACTGAACACATAAAACCCGAGGTGGTAAATGCAGCCATGGGGTTCCTGTGGATTCTGACTTCATTCTGCAGGTTTATGGTATCACCAGCGCCAGTCTGCATGGGATTAGAAAGCCACTGTTGCTCACTGTTTATCATTTCTATGTAAATTCCTGCAAAAAAAACCACCCCCCCCTAAAAAAATTCAACACTCACTCAGTAATTATACTTGGTGGGTTCAAGAGAACAGTTTTCCCTGTACAAAAAAGCACCCTGACTTTGAAGAGGGAAATAATTCGGCATTTATTCTCAAAATGGTGTGTAATTATCCAACACAGGCAGTGGCTGATTTAAGAATAAAAGCCCAGGCAGTTCTGAAGGCATAAGCCCATGCTCTTTTTCAAACAATTTTAAGAGGGGGAAAAAAAGACCTAGGGATACATTTGTAAATTTGATTTACTTACCTTAGCTACCACAGTGCTTAACATAGAATAATTATAAGCTCAGGATCCAAACTCCTATGGCAAAAGTTTTAATTTTAAAATCCCAGCATGCCAGGCTGCACAGTATATACATTGCATCCTTAACCTACATTTCCCAATTGAGGCTTCTTATAGGTTTCACTTCAGGAGTTAAAGAAATTGTACCATGTAAAGTGAAGGACTTAAGCAAAAAAGAGAAAAGGAGAGTGGGGACCAGAGAAAGAGAGAGGCAGAGAGAGAGAGAGAGAGAGAGAGAAGAGAAAAAGGGAGGGGAAGAAAGAGGGAGGAGGGAGAAGGGGGGAGAGAGGGAGAGAGAGACACAGACAGAAAGAAAGACAGACAGACACAGAGAAACACACAGAGAGAAATAGATAGAGAGGGAGATGGAGACAGAGACAGAGAAAGAGAGAGACAGAGAAGAGACAAAGACATAGAGACACACAGAGAGACAGAGACAGAGAGAGTCAGTGAGAGATCGAAACAGAGGAGAGAGAAAATGAGAGAGACAGAGACAGAGAAGGGGAGGGAGGGGAAGGATGGGAGGGAGAGAAAAGCACAGAGAAATGAAACACAAATCTAGGTAGGTATAGATAGAGGTCACCCTTAGCATCTTGGTTCAAATATTGGTTACCAATATTTTCTCTTTCCTGCTAATTTCCTATGCTAATTCTTACATTTTGGTACGCCAAAGCAAAGCTGTAATTAGTAATGTGTGTATGTGTGTGTGTGTGTGTGTGTGTCTTTGCATGTGTACCTAAGCATTTATACATGTATATATATATATATATATGTATATATATATATATATATATATATATAATATATATATATATATATATATATATATATATATATATATGCATACTAGCATGTTAGGCTAGTAAAGAGTTTACTTGGGGTGTGATGACCAGCTTGCCATTTGATGGTTTCCTATCTCAACTAATTATTCCTCCTAATTAGATGTTAAGCTAAGTTGTTTCTGTGCTATTGAAATGCAATTGCTGCTAGCTCCATGAGCATTTTATTGCCCTAGGGGCAAAGCTCTGATCACCAGTCCTCTGCCCCTAAACCATAAGTGCTATAGAAATAAATAGCATCAGAGGATGTATAGCCTTGACTCTAGACACTTAAACCTTCTTTATTCCCTACTGATAATTTCATTCTGCCATTCTTCCTCCCCACCCCCTTTAGCCACCACCAAGCCAGAGAGCAGCCAGAGAGCTGCTTTAATGAGATCTACACCAAGATCTGTGAGCTCTGATCACTTCAACTCTTACCCTTTCAATGATCATTTCAACAAATCTTTATTAGGTGCCTACTATGTGCAAGGCATTTTACTAAGCATTATTTGGAGAATCAAAATTGAAATGATCTCACCACCTGATTCTTATTCCCAACCCTTTCAACATTTCTACCCAAAAGTTCCAACTCAATCCCATCCACTCTTTCTACTGTCCCCTATGGAATGCCTGTTCTCTAGGTAACACACTTCCCTTTGTTCTAAACAATTTTTTCCTCTATTCCTTCCATCTCATAGATATTATTGAAACCTGCCTTCCCTAATAACACAACCTCCTTGATCACCTATCCAGTATTACCTTTACTCCTTATCTTAGGTTTAGTCCTTATCTAAGGTAAGGCTCACTTACCTTATCGTGGTAGGGAAAATATATTTTCCTTTTTGTTACTCCTTCCAGGTTCTTTCCCCTAACTCCATCACTTAGTAACTTCTTCTCCTTTGAGTTTCATGCTATTCCTACCTACCACCCAATCAAAATCCTGGTAGTTGGTAGTTGTCTATGGACCCCTCAGGTCACTCTCGTTCTTTGTTCAATGAGTTTAGTACCTGACTCAGAACTCTTCTCTTTTCCTCAACTCCTGATTTCATACTAGAGGATTTCAACATATATATTGACTTTCTCAAACACCTTAACTACTCAGTTCCTAAACCTACTCACTTCCCATGGGATACTCTACCATGCAAGGATAGTTAGAATCTTACCATCACCCATAAATGTACCAACTCCACATTCAAGAATTTCAGACTCCCCTTATCCCATCGCAGTCTCTGGGCTTTCCATCTCTCCTCTGTCTTCTCTGTTCTCATACACTTTGTCTCAATGACAACAGCTTTTTGTTTTCTTTGTGACTGCCAGTCCCTTGATGACTTACAATTCTTTCCTAAACCATGACCCCTGCACTAATTATTCTCCTCTTTCCATCTTTGACCCCTTGGTGAATCAATTGATTCTACATTATTCTGCTCTCTTGAATCTCTAGCTTCTTTATCATTTTGCTTTAGCCAAAGATCACTCCCACCATTTACCATCTTTATTTCTACCCATGTGCCACTGAAGGAAAGTGGAGAAAATCACTCAATCATTCCAAGTAGATTCACTAAAAATTTATGTAACATAACACCTCAACTGGGCTCTCATTTCTGTTAGGCAATCCTTCTATTCCTCCCTCATTAACTCACTATGTCACTCTCCAAAGAAGCTCTTCCAGGACTTCTGAATCCTCCTCAATTCTCTCATGACTCTCCCTACAACCAACATCTTAATTGAGAACCTTGCCTAATATTTTACAGAAAAAATTGTGAGTCCTCTCTTCCCCTCTCCCTCTTCCCCTTCACTCCTGTTTCACATGATGAAATATTTACTCTTTGTCAAGGATAAACTCTCTACATGTTTAAGTGATCCCATAATTCTCTTTGTCATCCCAAACTTTCACTTATTTCCATTCTTTTCTACTGTCTCCTTTCCTACGGCATACAAGCAGTTCTGATGTTTATCCTAACCTGAAAAAACCCTCACTTGTTTCTTCCCTTCTCACCATCTATTGTCTTATTTCTATTCTTCCTTTGTAGCTAAACTTCTCAAAAAAAGCCATTTACAATAGGTGTTTCTCCTTTCCTCTCATTCTCTTCTTAGCCCTCTACAATTTGGCTTCCTTCAATGTCATCATTCTACCATTCTACCAAGTATTCTCTTCAAAGTTATCAAAGATTTCTTAGTTGTCAAATTCAATAGTCTTTAATCATCCCTCATTCTCTTTGACCCTGCAATCTATGACACTTTTATCACCCTTTTCTCCTTGACACTTTTCCCCCCTCAGGTTTTAAAAACACCAGTCTTTTCTGATCCTCTTCCTACAAATCTGACCCCTTCTTTTTAGTTCCCTTAGCTGGATCCTCATATAATCATATTCTTTAACTTTAGGTATCCCTCATGCTTTTGTCCTGGATCTTCTCTTCTCCTTCTCTACTACTGCACTTGGTGATCTCATAATCTCCCATAGATTGATTACTATCTCTATACTGATGATTCTTTAATTTATCTCTCCAGATCCAATTTTTCTGATGAGTTCCAATTTCACATTTATAGCTGCCTTTAAGATATTCATCCTTGGTACTTCAAAATCTCTCATTCCCTTATCCTCATATACAATTTGTTGTCAAGTACTAGCAATTTCACCTTTTTAAGAAGTCTTGTATTTTTTTTTTCTGACCACCACCATTCTAGTGCAGGCCCTCATCACCTTATACCTAGACTATTACAAAGTATTGCAATTGCCTGCTGGTGTTTGCCTGCTTTAAGTTTGTTTGCACTCTAATTCTTCTCATTCAGCCACTAAAATAATTTTCCTAAAAAGCAGGTCTAATCGTGTTATTCTCCTATTCAACAAACTTCACTGGCTTCCTCTCACTTCCAAGATCTAATTAAAAATGATCTTCTGGCATTTAAATTCCACTATAATTTAGCCTCCTCTACATTTTCAGTCTTCCTACACCTTGTGCCCTGCCATATACTCTTCAATCCAGTGACATTGGTCTCCTGGCTAGTCTGTGAATAAAATGTTCCATTTATTGGCTCTAGGAGACTGTTCCTAGGCCTGGAATACTCTCTCTCTTTATCTCTGCTTAATCCTTCCCTGGTTTCCTTTAAATCTAAACAAAACCAATCTTCACAAGAAAACATTGCCAATCCTTCTTAATTCTAGTGTCTTCTCTCCTTTCATTATTTTCTATTTATTCTATATTTAGCTTGTGTATATAAATTTATTTTCTTCTTATCTCTTCCATTAGATTGTGAACTTCTTTAGGGCAGCAACTATCTTTTGAATCTCAGTCGGCACATTTTAGGTCAATGAGTTCAAACTACCACTCTACCCAACCCTTCCTCCATAGAAATACTTGTGAATCCTGATTATATGAGATAATTTCCCCTAAGTTATTTTCTTCCTGACTCCCATTGTATTCTTCTTCCATTCCCTTCTCCTTCTTCTAATCACATCAATATATAACAAAACCACTGATAAACCTTTTGTTTAATTAGATTACTTATATGATCTTTGATAACAAAAAGACTCAGAAGAGACAGATATATCAATTATTCATATTAAAATACAACTCCTTACTTAAACCCTTTTGATTGTTTATTCATGTTTACCTTTTTATATTTCAGTTGAAACTTCTGTTTTTATTTCAAAGTTTCAATACAGCTCTAGTCTTTTCATCTGGAATGCTTGGAAGTACTCTATTTCATCAATGATCTATTTTCCTCCCTGTACTGGATAACATTCTTGGCTATAAGCCTAGATCCTTTGCCTTTTGAAATATTATATATTAAACTCTCTTTTCCTTTATAATGATGGCCATTACATCATGTGTGATTCTGACTGTGGCTTCTTGGTATTTGAATTCCTTCTTTATGGTTTTTAGTTTAGCCTGGAAGCTCTAAATTTTGGATAAAATGTTCCTGGATATTTTTATTTGGGGATTTAATTTGAGATGTTACTAATAGGTTCTTTCTATTTTCATTTTGTGAACTTATTCTAAGAAGTCTAGATGGTTTTCTTTTTAGATTTTTTGACATATGATGTTAGGCATTTTTAAATTTGTTTTTAAGTAGTTCATTGAATTTAAAAAAAATTTTAATTCATGAAATAATGCAAATATTACCATAATATGTAATGTAGTTATCATGTAATTTTTTTTTCTTTTTTTGTTCTTCCCCTCCCTCTTACATTATAGAGAGGGCTACCCTTAGATACAAATGTGTGTGTAAACATTTATGTGTATATCTTTCTCTGTGTGCATGTGTATGTGTATGTGTGTGTATGTAAAATCATTCTATATATACTTCTATTTATTAGTTCTCTCAGTTCAGTTCAGTTGTAGATAACATCTTTTTATAGGGCTTTTATAGTTAATCTAGATATTTATAATAAGCAAAATGATCAAGTCACTCAAAATTGTTCTTGAAACAATATTGCTGTTATTGTAAACAATATATTCATGATTTTACTCATGTTACTACTCTTCATTATTCAGGAAAATCTTTTCATGTTTCTTTTTTCTCTCTAAAATGGTAGAGTTAATTTCTTAGCACAGTAGTTCATTGATTCTTAATTTAAAAAAAAAAAACTTTTTTCCCAGGTCAGTTGATTTTGCCATAAAATATATTTTCTTTTATTTTTTTCAGTCTTTTGACTTTTAATATTTCTTATTGTACCATGAAGTCATTAGTTTTTATTTGGTCCATTCTAATTTTCAGAGAGTTTTAAAAGAAAATAACATTTTCTACCTCATGCCAACCTGTCAATTCTCTTTCCAATTCTTTCTGCTATATTCTCATTTCTTTTCCAATATTTTCTTTTATTGCTCTCATTTCATGTATAAAAAACATTTTAAAACTCTTTTAAAAGACTCTTGCTTCACCTCTTTTAGAAATTCTAGTTGAATTTGTGCCTAAACTGGGTTTTTCTTGGAGACTCTGGTAGTAGATGTTTCAAAGTCATTCTTCTTTTCTCAGTTTATGTCTTAAACATCTCTGTCATCATAATAGCTATTTATGGCAGGATTCTAAAAAAATAAAAGAAATCTAACTAAAACCATTTGTTCATTCTTCAAGTTTACTTTCTAATTTTGGACTTTGTATCAGGACCAGCCTCTGAACACTTCTGGAGACTATCTGGGTTGCTTTGCTGCTTCTTTTTCTTCTTTTTCTTCTTCTTCTTCTTCTTCTTCTTCTTCTTCTTCTTCTTCTTCTTCTTCTTCTTCTTCTTCTTCTTCTTCTTCTTCTTCTTCCTCTTCTTCCTCCTCTTCTTCTTCTTCCTCTTCTTCTTCTTCTTTCTTCTTTTTAAGAATATTAAATATTGTATTATCTCAAGATCTCTGTGAGAGCTTAGGCTGAGGACCTATAAGCTTTCCTTGTTTTCAAAGAACTCTACTCTAGGGCAACTTCTCATCACTCCCCACCTTGGCTTACTTTAAGTTTCCAATCCAGGTTTGAATCTGAGTTGTAAGTTTGCCTTATTTAGAATTCTAGTAGACTGCTTCTGAATGCAGGAATGAACTATCTGTCAGTTGGAAAGCTCACTTGATTCAGTGATGGAAATGTAGACTTCCTTTTGGTCTACAAAAGGACCAAAATTCTGGTCCTTTTGGTTATTTCTGGTTTTGGTTATTTCTCTGCTGGATTCATTCTAGGCTAGAACTTACTGTTCCATTCCTGGGGTCAGAGCCACACAGTAACTGCTTGCTTCCAAACTTCTCCTTGCTCAGTATGCAGACTAAGGATGAGACTACTCTCATCTATGCCTTCCATCTCTAGGCACAGGAACTTTTCTCAGTATACCCAGCATATGGTCATGTTATCTTCAATCTGAAGTTTGTTTGTTTTTTTTAACTGAAGGAGAACTCACTACACTTATTCAGCTTCTGGATTTTGCTAATTATTAATAAATACATTTTTATAACAACCCCCAATTTTTATCTTTCTAGCTTCCACTGAGTAAAATTCACCTACCCTTTTGGGATTAAGCAGGTTGATTCTGATCTATTCTCTCTTCCATAAATCCTTTCTTCTTCAGCATTGACTTCTTTAGTTCCTTTACAAAATCTTTGGGTGGAAAATTTGCTTTAGTTAGTGTTCAATAGATATGATTTCTTGCAATGGCCGATAATGCACCACAACATAAGACACTGTATTTATCATCATTGAATCTCTCTTAGGCTAGCACAATGATCTGCACATGGCAGATACTTACTTGAATAAAAGAATGGTAGTATTTTAGTCACCTAATACAGGACAAAAGGTTTGTCAACATTTCTGGAAGCACATTAAGAAGGTGACCTCTTCTATTTTCTATTACACATATGGCTAGGCTTAATTTTATTTAAATAGAAATAATGGGCATAGTAGAAAGAACATAAGTCCATTTCTTTTTCTAACTTTTTTCTGTTTCTATGAAAAATGAATTGAAGCCATCAGACAGAAATGTGTCATTAAATACTTAATTGTGGCAGAAACTGTGTGTATAAATGCTGAGGGGCTCTGATGCAAGAGGGATGATAAGCACTGGTATGGAATTATGCTTCCAAGTTAGCCTTCTGCCTACTAATCAAGTAAAAGTGCCTGCTAACCTGATGGTCCTTGCCTTCATTTCTCACTCTAGTGGTCATCCATATTCATGCAGTATTGTTACTATAACAGAGCCAAAGATGGTTTGCCTCAAGGCACTAACATGGTAGATATGGTTGCTTTGCTACACAGGTTTCTGAAATTGAGAAGACTGAATCTTCATATGAAGATTATGTGACTCTGTGCTTCAGTTTGGGGGTGGACCGAATGAACTCAGGTGTATCTCCTACCTCCAAAATATCATGATTTTATAACAATCAGCCATAGTACTGCAGAAGCCAGTAACTAAAAATGCTATTTAGTTGAACTTTATTCATTTTACACCTGCCCCAAATTAAAATTGATCTGTGGACAGTAGTGGAGTCAGTATTATGGAGCTATAATTGAACTATTGCTACTAGTCATTACTACTGAATGGGACCTTGCATTTTTTGGAGCTAAAGGCAGTCCAAGATGATGGAGGTAACAGGACCAGTGGAGAATCACTAACTTAGATCTCTGATGTTACTTGTACTTCCACTCTTTTCCTGGAGGTCAAGTCATCCTCATTCCCTTTTTCTAGTGTCTCCTTTCCCCATAATACTGGTAGTGGACAATCCACATGATTTTTTGCTTAGATCTTTGCCATGCAAGACACCTGAGATCAATGGTGATGTTGTATTCACTAGTCTTAAGGTATCTCAAGATCACTGGATGCCAGCCACTCAACCAAGCCAAATTTATCCCAGATGGTAAAATGATAGAATTTTTAGTCTTAGCTCTATACCTATGACCTATGCATACAATTCTTGGGTCTCTCAGTTCTCACTGCCTATGAGTAAGAGTAGTATAACAATTTTTCTGGCATCACAAAAGATTTCTTAGGAAAGAAAGCATCAGGTTCTTTTTTCTGCACTCAGAGTCTGAAGCAGAGCCAGATATGGAGAGAATGGGGAGGAGGATGGGGAATTTCCTATGGGGCTGATTCTAAATTCGTCCCTAGCTATTTTTCTTCTATGTAGGGAGCTCCAGGTGCATCTACCACTGACTTTCACTTCAGATCCACCAGGGATCAATACCCAGCTTTTGGTCAGCATCACATTAATGAAGTCCTTTGCTTAGAGCATCGCAATATTGATTCCAACAGCTGCTTCAGTCAGAATTTGGGAGACTCTTATTTGAAGTCTAAAAACTAAAAAGAAAGTAGAACATTGCATTATTGAATTGACTTCATTTCTAGCAGATTATGTTTTAATAATTGCATATGTCCAGTCAGCTTTCATTACTTCTGGCTCTTAAAAAAAATAGTACTAGGAATGTGTTCAAATTTCGATCGGCAGGATTATTGTGGTTTCTTTGGAACAAGCCCCAGAATGCCTCAGACCGAGCAATATTAGGGACTTTATCTTAACAACAGCACTGAGAATTTCTTTTTCTGTTCCTTTTTAAGCCCTTAGACATTCTTTTTTTTTTATAAAGGGAAACAAAAATGCCAATTATTGGCTGAGAACATGAATTTTTCATCAAGCTCCTACAATTCCCCTGAAAACTAGGGAGTGGGAAAAAAAATATAGAAATCCATTCCCTTAAGAAACAAGGAAAGAGAAAACCAGAAAAAGAAAAGGGAAAAAAAGGAAAGGAAAGAATGTCACAGTGATAATTTAAGGTTACAGTGATTTTTCTCCCTTATTATTATTACCAATCAGTTCCTTGGGACACATAATTACATTAGACAAGTACATTTTGTCAACCATCTTCACAGTTCCTGCAGGAGTATGTGTGAGTATGTGCAGGGCTGGGGGTGGGGTGGGGAATAGGAGAGAGGTCGGCTTTCTAAACCCAATTAAAATTTAACACTTGTCTCTTTTAGCTGACACCCTCCTTTTGGGGGAAGTGAGTGAGGAGACACAATGCACAGATGCTCTTTGCAAAATAAAGACATTTTCCACCCTCTCCCTGTACAACTTGGAGTTTCATGTAACTGCTAATAGCTCACACACAGGCCCTTTGGATACGATTTTTGACTGTTTCCTTCTCAAATCCCCATGAAAACTCCTTACCAGTTTATTTATATTTATTTTTTTAAAGGATGTTTTCTAGACGCAGGCAAATTGGGCTGCCTCTTAAGATTCATGTTGGCGCTTCCACGGTCTCTATTACCCAATTTAAATACACAATAGTCAGAAGGTTTGAATACACCATGTTAATCCAGCATTGGAGACCTCAGCTTGGCTGTTTGTTAAAAGCAAATTGTACCTGTTATGAACTGGAAAGGGGCTCACTGTCGCTGTTAACTGCTTTACCAAATTGATTCTGACTCACTCGTTTCAAAATGAAAATTGAAATGCTTTTGACTTTTTTTTTGGTGGAGAATCTGCTTTACTTAACGTTAAGTGGGTATCATTTCTTGTGATTACAGAAAAATGCATCATAACTTTTGATTACGCTGCTATTAAGGATGCACAGTATCAATTGCTGGGGCTCATAAAGTACAATTCCTGAATTCTGGGCAACACATTTTTATTTGGAATTGAACAGTGCAAAAGGATGAGAAGGAGAAGAGATTTGGGAAGGAGAAAGAAAAGGGGGAGAGGTTAGGGATGGGAAAGAAAAGGAGAAGAAGAAAGAAAAAGAAAGGAGAAAAGGATGAAAAGAAAGAAAGGAAGAGGAGAAAAAGGAGGAAGATGAGGAGGAAGAAGTTGAAAGATTCTGGGCTTGGATATCAATAATGAACTCATTTAAAGGGGAAAGTAGAGAGAGGGCAAAGAAGAGAAAGGAACCCTAGCAAAATTGGACTATGAGCTCATAGTCCATAGTTCATAGATCTCCCTTTCCCTTCATGTCATCTCCAACCCCCATGACACATAGGATACCTCCATGCCTGAAACCCACTCCTTCATCAATTCTATCTACTGACATTTTTCTTTTTTTCAGAACCAACTTTGGATGTCATCTTTTGCATGATGCTTTCTTTGATCTCTCTCATATGAAAAAATTTTCTCCCTCTCAAAATTTTCCTAAATCTCCTTATCTGAATCTTTTGTTAGGCTTAACCCAATCTTGGGCCATGTTTCTTTGTATATTTCTCTTGCTAAGAGACACATTTCTTTTTTATTAAAAAAAATCTCTTATGATAAGGCATAGAATAGGACTCAATAAATATGGTTGAACTAAATAGAATGGTAGGAATAGAATAGAAGGGAAGGGGAAGGGAAACAGGATAAGGAAATTGAGGGAAGACACATTCAGCTCTGGAAAGAGACTATCCTTAACCTTTTAGAAGGGAGGTGACATTTTTGTCATTTTTTTTCACTTACCCAAATTATATGTATTTTGCTTATATATTAGCTCAATTTAAAAAAAAAACTATCATTTAATCATTTTTTGTCATGTTTGACATTTCATGACTATTTGGGGTTTTCTTAGCAAAGACACTGGAGTGGTTTGCCATTTCCTTTTCTAACTTATTTTACAAATTAGGAAACTGAAGCAAATAAGATTAAATGATTCCCCCAGAGTATCCCAGTAAATATCCCAGGATAGATTTGTACTCATAAAAAGGAGTCTTCCTGACTCTAGCTATAGCACTCTATTTACTGTGCCACCTAGTTGCCCTCATTACTGTTTCCATGTCCTTTATATGTTGTCATGGATGGCTATAGGACCTTGGTGCTAATAGAGGAGATCTCTATAGGGCATGTAAAATACCAGTAAGGCTGGTACCTTCCAGCTAGGGACCCACAAGGATGTTCCCAATTCTTACTGAAGCTGAGACATTGAGTATTAGTTTGTTTTGAGGGCAATCTTCAATATCGTACTCCTATAGGGCAGGGATCATGTCTGTATAACTAACATATAATAATGATGGGTTATTCACTTCTATCCAGATGTAACATGCTTTCTGTTATGATATGTTATGAAGGAAGAGGAGGAAGAAGTTTAATAAAGCATTTTCATTTGATTTAATTCATTTCAATTAATTAAGCCTATATGAAATACTTATTAAAACAAAACAACTATCAGAATCTGCCTTTTAGGAGTTTACTTTCAACACAGTAAACATGTTCACATATAAGCAAACATGTGAGAAATTAGATATTACCAAAAAACAAGGGCAATCAAGAAGGAATTCTTTTTTGAACTTTGAAGGAAGTTAGAGGCCATAATTGAAGCCAAATTGAGAGAACTGTATTCAAGGCAAGGGAAGTAAGAGATAAATTCTGATATGACAGAATGTCAATTTAGGCAGTTGAGCTACAATGTAGACTCTGTGAAAAGGAATTGACCAATAAGGAATCAGACTTTGTGGGGTTTTAAAAGCTAAGGTGGGAGTTCAAATTATATTCTACAGACAAGAGAGATTCAGTGAAGATTGTTGAACTGCAATATGATTGTTAGATTTGTGCTTTAGGAAGATGCTTTTGGTGGCTGTGTGGAAGACTGAAGAGAGAAGAGGTTGACCAGTTTAATTCAACAATACAGGGAAGAGGTGATCAAGATTTGTATAGGATTTTGGCTGTAAAAGTGGAGAGTAGAGAAAGCATTGCTAGGTCTTGATTAGTAGAAATAATGAATGCTGTAAAGTTGTCACATGTATTAGAACTTGCCCTATTTGAAATAGTAATTGTGTAAAATATGTATAACATGTTCTCAAGGGCTCTTTGTATCAAATTCTCCTCATTGGTGGATTATTAGTGCTAATTATAGCTGCTTAAGGGATGGAGTTGGTGGGAACTTGGGAAAGGAAAGATCCAAGTGTTTTGTTTTTTGGTTTTGAAAGAGAAGACATAAGGTACCAAACTCTCTTCATATCCTGGAAGGACAAAAAAAGATTCTAGAAAGTAGGTAGCATTCAAAGAACTGGCATTTTGATCTCTTTCTCTCTCTTCTTTTCTGTTTTTCCTTTCTCTATCTCTGTTGCTGTCTCTCTCCTTTTCTTTAAAATTTATTTAATATTTTTCTCCAGTTACAATCAAAGCAATGTTTTTTTTTTACATTTGTTTTTAAGATTTTTGATTTCTAGGTTATCCCTTATCCCCACCTACAATAAAGAAACCACATGTGAAGTTAAGCAAAACATTTCCATAACAATCAAGTTGTGAAAGAAAACATAGATCTCTCACTCTAATGAAAATAAAAACTCAAGAACAATTAAGCTAAAAATAAAGAGAGAAGTAGAGAGAGTATTAGAGAATGTTTTGATTTATATTCAGATTAGATCAGTTCCCTCTCTGGATATGGATAGGATTTTTCATAAGTCTTTCAGAGTAATTATAAATGATTGTACTACTGAGAATAACAAAGTTATTTAAAGCTGTCATCCCAGAATATTGTTATTAGTTTGTATACAGAATATTTCACTTTGTTCATGGAGGACATTCCAGGTTTTTTTTTTTCCTGAGAGCATCCTGCTCATCCTTTACCAGAGAGCAATAATATTCTATCAGAGAACTTGCTTTGAAAATATATTTTTTTACAATTACTATTGCTAATTGTATTTCTTCCATTTATTCTCTCTCCTTTCACCTTGTCCCTCCTCAAAAGTGTTTTGCTACTGACTACTCCCTTCCCCAATAAGCCCTCTCTTTTATCACCCTTCCCCCTTCCCATATCCCATTACCCTCCTGTTTTCCTGAAGGAAAAGATATATTTCTATATTCCTATTACCTATGTATGTTATTTCCTATTTGATCCAGTTCTGATGAGAGCAAGGTTCACTCAGTTACCCTCTCTTCTACCTCTTCTCCTCCATTGTAAAAGTTTTTTTCTTGTCTCTTTATTTATGGCAGATAATTTGCACCATTTCACTTTTCCCTTTCTTTTTTTCCAAGTATAATCCTCTCTCATCCCTTAATTTCATCATTTAAAAAATATTATCCCTTCATATTTAACTCATACTTGTGTCTCCTGTCTATATATACTTCTTCTAACTGCCACAATAATGACAAAGTTCTACTGAGTTAGAAGTATCATCCTCCTATGTAGTGATGGAAACAGATATATCTTACTAAATCCTTTATGATATCACTTTCCTGATTACCTTTTTATGCTTCTCCAGAGTCCTGTATTCAAAAACGGAATTTTCCATTCAGCTCTGGTCTTTTCATTATGAATGCTTGAAAATTTTCTGTTTCATTGAATGACCACCTTTTCCTCTGAAGGATTGTACTCAATTTTTCTGGGTAGATGATTCTTGATTGCAATTCTAGCTCCATTGTTCTCCAAAATATCATATTCCAAGCTCTCTGGTCCTTTAATGTAGAAGCTGCTAAATCTTATATTATCCTGACTGAGACTCCACACTATACTTGAATTGTTTCTTTCTAGATGCTTACAATATTTTCTCATTGACCTGGGAGTTCCAGAATTTAACTATAATAGTCATGAGAGTTTTTATTTTGAGATCTCTTGTGGAAGTGATTGGTGGATTCTTTTGATTTCTATTTTACCCTTTGGTTCTAGAATATCAGGGCAGTTTAGCTTGATAATTTCTTGAAAGATGATGTCCAGGATCCTCTTTTGCTTATGACCTTCAGATAGACCAATCAGTTTTTTTTTTTTTATTATCTCTACTGGATCTATTTTCCAGGTCAGTTGTTTTTCCCATGAGATATTTTACATTTTTTCTATTTTTTGGTTTTGCTTTATTATATCATGATTTCTCATAAAATCATTAGCTTTCATTTACTCAATTCTATTTTTTAAGGAATTATTTTCCTCAGTAAGCTTTTGTACCTCTTGCCCAACTGACCAATTTTGCTTTTTAAGGCATTCTTCTCTTCATTAATTTTTTGTCTTTCCTTTTGTACCTCTCCCAATTGTTTCCCTAATTTTTCCTCAATCTCTCTTACTTGATTTTTGAAGACTCTTTTGAACTCTTTTATGGCCTCAGCCCAATTCTTATTTTTCTTGGAGGCTTTGGATGAAGGAGCTTTGACTTTGTTATCATCTTTTGGATGGGTGATTTGATCTTCCTCATCATCCCAATAACTTTTGATGGTCAGAAACTTTTTTTTTTCCTGCTCATTTTTCTAACCTATTACTTGGCTATAAACTCTTTGTTAAAATAAGGCTGTTTCCATGATGTAGGTTATGTTGTTCCAAGCTTCAGAGGTTTTGTGCAGCTGTTTTCAGAAATTCTTCCAGGCATCTGACCACAAGAACTCTTTTCTGTCCTGGAGCTCTTAGTGCATCCTGGCTTCACTGTAAGATCTAGTATACTGGGACTGGAGCTCCATTGATTGGGGCTGCATTGGGACTGCACACCAGACTCCCACCCCATTGCTACAAACCCTCTCCATTGACATTCCAAGTCCTCCCTGGTGTCCCAGGGGCTGAGAGGTCCAGAAGCCTCTAGCACTGATACTGACTTCAGAGGTGTCACCTCACTGATGTTGAAGTCTGGCCCTGTACTGGGACTGCCCTATAGGCTTCCACTCTGGTTCCACAGTCTTTTCTGCTGATCTTTCATCTCCTGGGTGTCTCTGGGCTGACAGGTTTGAAAGCCACCAATACTTCCACTGATTCAGCCAGATCAGGCTCAGGCTGGGTCTGGTCTGGGGCTGCACCACTTGGGACTCCCACCCTAATGTCACAGATCTTTTCTGCTGAGCTTCTAAGTTGCCTTTGGCTGAGAAACCTTTCTAGTGTTCTGATGCACTAAAATTTGTTTAGGGCCATTATTTAAAGGAATTTGGAGCAGTTTTGGGGAGAGTTTGGGCAAGTTCTGTCTTTACTCTGCCACCTTGGCTTTGTTCCCACTCAATGCCTCTTCTTCTCTTCCTCTTCTTCCTCCTCCTCCTCCTCCTCTTCCTCATCTTCCTCTTCCTCCTTCTCTTCCTCCTCCTCCTCCTTCTCTTTCTTCATCTTCTAAGTCTTTTCAGGATTCAGTATCCCAAGGAGTCACAGTGTGACCTATCATGTTCAGATGTCATCATGGTCATCTAGGAAGGATCATAGAGAATAAGAGAGATACTAAAGTAACTTATCTGCAAATCCCCAATATCCTTATGAATCTGTGATTTCATGAATGTTCGTATCCCTTCCAGAATGAAAATCCCAATCCATCCAAATCTGACTATTCCATATGACCCTTACTCATGTTCTCCTATTCATTTGCCATATGTAATTCACCCAATGTGTCAGGGTTTTCCTCACATTCTCTTGATATTGCCAAGATCTCCATGGAATACTTGGATTGCCCACTAGTTATTGCTTGCTCTGATATACAAGAAACCAATTTTCCTTTGGAGACATAAATTTATTTCATGGCATACATTTCTGACTATCTCCTAGTTTGTAATTTGTTTCTTGGAGAGAGTTAGAATTTTTTTAAAAATAGTTTTAACAAAAGATCCAGTCCCTTTTCTTCTTTCTAATTTTAGTCCTAATTCATTGTTGCTTTGTAGTGTCCTTCAAAGACATTCCAGAAGACATCACCATCTACTAAGAATCTCATTTTTTATTATATTTGACACTGTTCTTTCTTTATAACAGTGGCAAATATCTCTGATGAAAATATGCTTTTTTATTTTTTATTGATATTAATTGATCAGTTATTGCTATTGTATCATCTTCAAGAAATTTTGTGTAATTTTCATGTATACATGAGAAATACTTTGAAGAATAACCATTAAGGTGATATTTTGCTTTACCAAGACAGACGCTTTCTTCTGCTCAACTAATCATAAAGAAATTTTGTATTTTTTGCATCTTTCAGTTGATCTTGTTGTGATAAGGATGTAGTAGATTTTGGAATATTTTCTTTGAAAGCCTTCTTGTGCTTTTTTTTAAATATACTTTTCTCAAGGATACTCTTAATTCACATGAGTACTTTATAAAGAAATAAAAGTAGGCATGTAGGTTGATAATAATTGACATTCTCTAAGTCAACTGTCTTAAATAATGTCCAAATTTTTTTATATCTTTGTCATTTTCCACTCATAACTGGGAAATCAATTCCTTAACATAGTCAAAATAGTATTGCTTTGCCAGCATGAACTGTCTCAAAATATATTTTCCTAGTTTAGCTGTTTTTTTCTATCTTTGTTATCTTTAGAACCATTTCTACTTTCTCAAAAAGCACATCTGGGATTGTGCTATTAAGACCTACTATGATGACTGTGATTGTAGTGATTCATATTGATAGTGAAAAGAGTTTGATTTTTAGAATATTTAAATATTCTTTTCCATTTTGGTGAGGGTTTATTTGTTGTTCTCCTCCCAGTTTTATTCATGAATGCCCTTGGGATGTTTTTGCTTAGCTAAGACTTATATCAACCTTTTCTGAAACTGGTTTTATCCATCTTTGTTTCTCCCCATTTTATGAGACAATACTGTTCCTAATTTTCTACCATTTTTTCCCAAAGAATTCACATATATGTTCATATTTTAAATATGTGAGGTAATTTAAATATATGAGGCCTAAATATCATACCATTCTTCTTGACGGTTAATTGTTGATTAAGCTAATTTTAGACCCTTTGATCAACTTCCTTCTTCTGGCAAATGACTTCCAGACATTGAAATTCTATTCAGAGTTGTCATAATGAATGTTGGTGTTCTTTCACTCAACCATTTCCCATTGTTTGGCATCAAAAACTTGTTTACCTAGATCCAAGTGTAATTATTTTAATTTAATGCTGTGTCTTATTTACATTTTTTATTTTTTTCCAGGTTTTTTTTTTTTTATTAATTGTGACCTTTCCCCAACAAGTTGATAGTCTAAATGTACACAAACACTTGCCTTAAATAACTTCCATGTATATAAGACATTACTAAAATGTAATCGATTTTACTTTTTGTGATATTACTTGGTCATCACATTTCAATTCCTTTCTCTAAGAATGCATTTATGATTTATAGATATGAGGCTTCTGTGTAGTCTGTAGGGCTCTGACCTTTGCTATTTCTATTTCTGAACCATATTTTTCAATGTATCATTTGTCATCTTCACTTGTACCCACCCTTAGAAAATGTGATTAATTTTTGTAATGTACAGGTCTGTTCATAATACTTCACTCATCAAAATTCAGTAATTCCTTTTTGCCATTAAAAAAATAAAAACTCTTCAGTCTGACCTCAAAGGTCTTCTACAATCTAACTATAACTTGCCTTTCTCTTCATTAGTTTTATGTACTCTTTATCCCAGCTAATAGAATATAGACTAGGATTTGTTCTATGAACTTAATATTCAATTTTCCAACTTTATGTATCCACACAAGTTGCTCCTTCATAAACTCTCTGCCTCTCTGTCTTTTGGAATTCTCAGTCTAAAATCAGGTTTTGACATATTCAATGAAATCTTATTTCCTGAGATTTTGGTGCTTCCTTACTTTCCAGATTATATGTGTTTTTTTGTGTTTCCCATCTTTTCCTCTTCAGGTATAATGTAAAGATTCTTGACAGTAGGTAATATATATATATATATATATAATATATATATATATATATATTTTACTTCATACTTCCTGTGTCTTATAGATAGCAATCATTTAATAACTGCTAATTAAATTAAATTGAAGAAATTGTATTCTTGATTCAGCTGCAGTTTGAACTAAGTGGTCTTTGAGATATTTTCCAATTTTGAAATTTTATAATTTTACCCTCAGTTTCACAAAGATCATCCAGCCCAATCTATTGCAGTGACATACACCTTTGTTTTAAAAATAAATTGGCATAGTCCAGGAAGACCACTTCTGTTTTGATCCCATGAGGATGAGACATGATATAATAGCAGGTTCAGGTAAAGATGAGGCTCTTCACATTGAGGAGAGTAGGGGAAATGGTCATGAAGACACAAACAACTCAATTCTCTTGTGAACAGGGCCCCCACCATAATCTGGTATGATACATGTAATTGCTTCTAATTATGTTTTGTACAATCCATTCTTTGACTTCTAGAAGTGTGGAAGCCATGGTACCTGAAGAATCATTTCCTCTGTGCTTTTAATCCATTATCAAGCTTTACAAGATAGAATTATAGAGAAGTGACCCCTCTTCCCATTGATGAATTTATCCTGCAATATACGTTTTGGGCAAAGATTTAGGCCAATCTTCCTTCATTCCTATTTCCACTTTGCTTCTGACACTCCAGATTTTACCACCATGTCCATATACTTTTTTTCTTTTAATTTGTATGTGTTGTCTTCCCTGATTAAGAATGAAAATTCCTTAAGGTCAGGAACTGTCTTTTTCACTTGTATTTGTATCCCCAGAACTCAAAGCAATGCTTAGCATATAGTAATAACTTAATAAATGTTTATTGACTTGACTTGACAAGTGCCCTGCTTCAAGGACTGGCAAGACCCCAAACACTCCTCAAAGAATAGCTAGTTGATCAGACTTTTGGTCTTCCCAGTGAGACTGTGGCTTTCTGAGGAAGTGTGCATCATGGATTGATTCTAAGGGACTGTATGGCACAACCTTAAGGGTTATGTGACCAATCAATCAGATGGTAGGAAGATGGATCACGATTCACTATTCCCACAATAATCAATTGTGGAGCTTATCTCCAAATCACCTACCCCTACTCTTTGCCTACAATTGTCCAATAACATCCTACGTCTCTCCCTTCTGCCATTGTATAGATTTCCAACTTTTCTCCTTCTGCATCAGTTATTTTCTCTTTGGGTAAGTTATAACCTAGCCATGAAAAGTTACAATAGCATCTATGCAGGGGGCACTGGGAAAATTCTTTTTCCTTCACCCCCTGGACAATTTCCTTAGATCACTTTGTGTCCATTTAATATTTAATTCCCTTCACAACCTGTTCCCATCCTTCATTTCCAACTTTAATCTTCAGTATTTTCCTTTTCCATCGTCTGAAGTTCAGCAAAACTGGCTTTCTTGCTATTTCTCACATTCATACAAAACACAATTAAAATTTTCAAACATGAATAGGAAATTAAAGCATAATATAATCCATTAAGCTGAATCATGTTTAAAAAAAGCAATGAATTTATATTGGAAACTCTGCTAGGTTTAAATCAGAGATAATTCAGTTTTGCTTATTGTCTTTGCATTGTGTATGGTGAGAAATATGAGTCCTGGAGAAAAGCTGTTCTGTTCACTGACTGTTACATCCTATTATTGGATTATTATATTATGTATCTTTCAATAAAAGTATTTTAAAATGAAGAATTTCACCTGCATGGTTAGCTACATTGATCAAATTAACTGAATAATTAATTACTAACAAAGAATTATGATTTACAAGTCTAGTCATCTCCAAGGACACACACAGATTTTTCAAAAATAATTAAGCATATTCAATTACATGGCCCTCAGATGCAAAAAATAAAATAAAATAAATAAAAAGGAGTATTTTGGGGGGTCAGTTACCAGATAAAAATTTTTGGGAAAAGATTTTCAAATATTTATTTCATTCTTACTTATTCTTTTTTATTTTAATGTTTTGTTTATGTTCTTTAATGCACATAATACAATAACACAGATATATGTATATTATTTACAAAACATGCTGGTGCTCTCAGATATATTTTTCAAATGCAGTGCTACACCACTGCCCAGTAGGTTGTTGCTATAGCATTGTGACCTTTGCTATCCTCCACTAGAGGATATGCAGGGCAGTATCAAACAGCTTAGCCAGGGAAAAGAGATTACTGAGGTCCCGACATAAAACAATTCTGCTAGGTCCTTGCCCTTTAGTTGGGGGTAGATGCACAGGTGCCTATAGTTAAGGGACTATAAACCCTACAAGGAACTTGGATACCATCTCATCCAAACTCCTCATTTTAAAGATGAAGAAACAGAAATATTCAATGACTTGACCAAAACCACACAAATAGTTGAGAAAAACTACAAGTCAAGCCCTCTAATTACAAACAGGTGGTGCAATGGACAGAATGGACTAGAAGAAAAACTCACCTTTCTTGAGTTCACATCTGGACTCTAATATTTTCTGTGCAAATCACTCAATTTTGTTCACCTCAGTTTCCTCATTTATAAAATGAACCAGAAAAGGAAATGACAAATGACTCCAGTATCTTTGCCAGGAAAACCCCAAATGGTGTTACGATGAATCAAACACCAGTGAAACAACTCAAAAACAACCAAAAATTACAAGTCTCAGACCTCTGGATTCACTGCATGAATGTTGTCTTAGGCCAATATGCTAATTATGTCCCCTTTTTGCTCTGTTGTTAGGTATTGCCATGGGCCAGGTGTCACTTTCCATTCAGAATATTGTTAATATTGTCAGAAGATAGAAAGAATATAATGCTCCTCCTTCACAAATCTTACAATCTTGTTGAAAAGGCAAGGTTTATGCATAATTTAAAGTTATATGGTAATTCAATAGTTACATTTTTATTTACTCTACAGCTGAACTAAAAAACCTGAAATTAAGATTAGTACTCAATCCTTCCCTCAAAAATATTGCTTGTCCTGTATCTATTTCATATATAGTTGTCTGAGTGTCTGCTATTTCTTTTCAGTAGAATATAACTTGTTGAGGCAGGGACTGAATTAACTTCTATCTTTGTTTTCCCACTATTTAGCAAAGGACTTGGTACATGGTAGAATAAGTGTTAAATAATTTCTGGTTGAATTAGAATTGGATGTAAAATAATGGGGTTGGAGCAAATCTCTTAGGTAACCAAGGTGATTCCTTAAAAGACAGAAGAGCAAAGATATATATTTTTTTCTGACTTTCACTACCTTTTTGCTATAAAAAAAGCTTCAGAGACTTAGGATAGACTTCATTATTGCCATTACAAACAAGCCTTGGTTTGCCTTGTGAGTACTTCTATTGCTTACTTCACCGAATTGTTGTGAGTAAAATCCAGGTAAGACACTAATATGGCAACCACATGCTTCTTTTCTCTCTCTGGGGTGGCTCACTCACACAGTTTTGCATTTGTCCAGGCAACTTTGGTTAACACTGATATGAAAGAATTACACTCCTGCTATTTACCACTAGAGATCCTGAGTCCTCGCTGTTGTGTTTCTTATTTGCACAAATCAATCATGATGACAATATAGAATCAAACACTAAATAATGCCTTAAACAGAATATAATTGTGTTAATTATAATTAATAATTATATTAATAAACAACAACAATATCTTGATAATAATAATTCACCTTAATGATAAGGTCAAGGCAAGAAGAAGCATTTCATTTATTCATTAGAAGGCAAGAAAAGGAATGACTATATAACCATAATATTTATTCAATATAAAAAGAAAACATAATCAAATCACCACAGTCAACCCATAAATTTGAGTAATATATTAATATGCATGAGACAATGGGAATACACTTATAGAAACTGAACCATGTCCCACATGAGTAGGGAAACCCTTGTATACAGTGTAATTTATAAATGTGGACTGTTCGCTTTGATATTTGTGTCTTTAAGAAATGGTCTGTACCCATACATCATTTACTGGACCAATCTGTTTCTTTGCTTCCTTCTGGTGTTGACACCTTTTTTTCTTGGAAAACATATATCTCTACTATACTGGGTCCATGTTAAGTCCACATCTGCTTTTGACAGGACCCTAAGAAAATGGTGACCTATTTCAGTGATGAGCTTATTACTTTAACTGGAAAACTTCCAAATCCCTCAAATTTATTCCAGGGCTCTGAGAAGTTTATTCATTAAAAGTATTAGATAGCAAGAAGGCCATGAAGCTTTTATCCAGTCAGTACTTCAAATAGTAGAAGATTCTGTCTTTTCCAAACAGGTCTTAGTGAAGCCATGCCATTTTTACAGTTGGTACAATTCACAGCAAAGCAGCTGCAGAACTTAACTTTCCCCCTCTATTATTTCCTTTAAAGCCATAGCACAGTGAGGCAAAACAAGTAAGCACT
The DNA here is from genome assembly GCF_016432865.1 of Antechinus flavipes. Lineage (NCBI taxonomy): Eukaryota > Metazoa > Chordata > Mammalia > Dasyuromorphia > Dasyuridae > Antechinus > Antechinus flavipes. The sequence goes on along the minus strand of NC_067401.1, from coordinate 433,531,167 downwards.
GAGAAGTTTCCTCTGAATTTATGGATAGCACTAAAGGGTAATGAGCTCCAGTGGCTCCCTATTACCTTAGGGATAAAATATGCATTTCCTTTTTTGACATCTGGAAAATTCTTTATAATCTAGACCCTTCCTATCTTTTCAATCTTTCTATATATTTTGTTCTCTTTTATACATTCAACATTCCAGCCACACTGGAATCCACATTTTAATTCATTTTTATATTTTAAACATGTTAGGAATATATGTTAAATCCAATATATGCATACATATTTATACAATTATTTTGCTGCACAAGAAAAATCAAATCAGACCAGAAAAATGAGAAAGAAAATAAAATGCAAGCAAACAACAACAAAAGGAGTGAAAATACTATGTTGTGAACAACACTCAATTCCCACAGTCCTCTCTCTGGGTGCAAATGGCTTTCTTCATCACAAGATCATTGGAACTGGTCTGAATCACTTTATTGTTGAAGAGAGCCATTTACATCAGAATTGATCATCCTATAGTATTGTGGTTGCTGTGTACAATGATCTCCTAGTTCTGCTAATTTTCCTTTGCATCAGTTCATGTAAGTCTCTCCAAGCCTTTCTGAAATCATCCTGCTGATCATTTCTTATAGAAAAATAATATTCCATAACATTCATATAGCATAACTTTTTTCATCCATTCTCCAACTGATAGCATCCATTCAGTTTCCAGTTTCTGGCCAATACAAAAAGGGTTGCCACAAACATTTTTGCACACTGACATATATTTTTTAACGTTTAACATATATTGGATTATTTGTCATCTAGGAGGGGAGATGGAGGAGAAAATTTGGAACACAAAGTTTTACAAAGGTCAGCATTGAAAAATTATCCATGCATATGTTTTGAAAATAAAAAGCTTTAAAAACAAAACAAAACAAAAAGAAAATAAAAAGCTTTAATAAAAAAATAGAAATGCTTTCTAACTTTTCTGTGATATAGAAGTCAATAAAAATTTAGTTTTCTGTCAGTTCTGATGGACATGGCTCTCTCCAACAATAAGATGAACCAAATCAGTTCCATTTGTTCAATAATGAATAGAACCAGTTATACACAGTGAAAGAACTCTGGGAAATGAGTGTGAACCACTACATAGCATTTCTAATCCTTCTGTTTTTGTCTGCTTGCATTTTTTTATTTCCTTCACAGGTTAATTGTACACTATTTCAAAGTACTATTCTTCTTGTGCAGCAAAATAACTGTATGGACATGTATACATATTTTGTATTTAACATATTCTTTAACATATTTAACATGTATTGGTCTACCTGCTATCTGGGGGAGGGGATAAAGGGAGGAAGGAGGGGAAAAATTGGAACAAAAGGTTTTGCAATTGTTAATGCTGAAAAATTACCCATGCATATCTCTTATAAATAAAAAGCTATAATAAAAAAATAAAATTAAAAAAAAATCAAACTGCTTCAGCAAAAAAAGAAAGAAAAAAAAAGTTTAGTTTTCTGTCAGGTGTGACCTTAAAAGACTTTATATAATCACTCTATTGTCCCTAAATAGTTATTTGCTTGACACTTCTTTTAGTTATAAATAAGTATGTATTAGAGCCAATCCAAATTGGCTCCTGAGAGCCTATTGTTCTTTTGTTTTGTTTTTGCTGAGGCAATTAGGGTTAAATGACTTGCCCAGAGTCACACAGCTAGGAAGTGTTAAGTGCTTGAAGTCAAATTTGAACTCAGGTCCTTCTGACTTCAAGGCTGATGCTCTATCCACTGTGCCATCTAGTTGCTCTTATGAGAGCCTATTGTTAAATTTTCAATATGAGCATTTATATTTTGGAAATTGCAAATGCTACAAATCAGAGCTTGATTTGTTGCTTTGTCCATTATCTAGACTTAGGAAAATGATGGATAAAATATTAATAATGCAGATTGAATGTAAAAGTGTATTGTATGGGGCAGCTAGGTGGCACAGTGGATAGAGCACTCACCTTGCCATCAGGAGGACCTGAGTTCAAATCCAGTCTCAGTTATGTGACCCTGGGCAAATCCTTTAACTCTGATTGCTCTTCCCTAACCCCCAAAAGAATGTTATATGTACTTCATCCCTTTTTCCCAGTCATTTGTTAAAGTTATACTCTGATTATAATCATCAATATTCTCAAAACAGCTAAAAAATTAATGAATTTGCAGATAATTATGATTTTTTGTCATTCCACCTTTAGTCACGGCTTTTGTCTCTGATGTCTGTGACTTTTGTCCCTCTCTCAAAACTATCTATTTCTCTCCTCAAATACTTCAATTGTGAAGAAATGCATTGGTTTTTCTCAAGCTTATTCCATCATGGTTCTATACACATTTTCCCCCTTCCCTTTCCAGTAACTAAAATCCCCATGTACCAAAAGGGACAGTACCTTATATAAGGAAATAAAATAAAATAAAAATAATAAAATACAATAAAATAAAACTGTGTGAAATAAAATGCTGCTTATAAAGGATTTTGTATACTTTAAATCACTATATCAGAAGCCTTACAGCTGGTAGAGAGTTTAAATATAAATGTACAGCAGAAAAAGCACTAAAATTAGAAACAGTGGCTATGAATTTGAATTCAAGTTCTATTATTAATATATATATATATATATACATATATGAGTATATTTATACACACACAAATACATATACATACAACCATCACTAAACTGCCCTTTCTATCAGTTTCAATATCTATAAAGTGAGCATGTGTGTGTGTGGGTGTGTGTGTGTGTGTGTGTGGTGTATTGGAGGTCTGTGGGAAGAAACAAGATTCTCTAACAGATGAGAAAATTGAGGATTTGAAATTCATGAAGTTTAACTAATGTGCCCCAAATCTCACAGCTGGTAAGTATCAGTGTTAGGATGGGAACAGAGTCCCTTGACACCAGAGCTAGTATCTCTTGTAAAATACAAACTATTAAAACTCCAGGATGGCTCAAGAAGCCATCCAAAGACTAGTCAGATTGAGAACTTGTTTCTTTGCATTGGCCCCTACCATGGAAAAATAGATCTATGCCTGTCAGAGTTAGCCTTCTTCAGGAGCAGAGGTGAGCCACAGCAAAGGGGAAGGAGGGAGACATGGAGAAAGATAGAGATGCTGAAAATGAGCTACAGGAAGTTCTCGGGAAATTGAAACTGCAATAAGGCACCGGTGGGTTGTGTTCCTGTCCCTTTGCAATAACTGAATGTGAACAGGAGGGTCAAGGTGCAGAGGTGGAGGGTCAGCCTGGAAAATGAGGGCTGTCATGGGGCCCTGAGGCTGCTCAGATGGCAGGTGGAACCAGCCTGACAAATTAGACAGATCTGGGGACAACCTTCACGGTTGAAAATCGGGTCTCTTCAGTTCATTACAAAAGACTGAAACTAGCCTATAGGAGAGAGAAAGGAGCACCATTTCACAGACTGTCAGAGCTGGGGGAAAGTGGGGGGATGGCAGAATGATACATCATGAGTTGAGGAAACTGAAGTTTTTTTTTTTTTTTTTTTGGTGAGAAAAAACGAAAGTAGAGAAAACAAGAGGAAATGAAAGAGAAAAAAAAGGAAATAGAGAATTTGAAAGAAAATGAGCAAGGGAGGTTGCCAGAAGTCTTTTATAATTAATGATTGGTGGACACCTGGTTTTCAGCTGGTGCCAGATTGATATAGTTAATGTGAAAGAGGGGAGGGAAAGACATAAGCATTTATTAAACACTTATTACAGGTTAGGCACTGTGCTGAGATCTATAAATAGTATTTTATATGATCCCCTCAACAACCGTGGGAGGTAGATGCTGTTATTATTCCCATTTTACAATGAAAGAAACTGAGGCATTCAGAAGTTAAACAATTTGTCCAGGGTCACATAGTTGGGAAATAGCTGCAGGCAGATTTGAGACCAGGTCTCTTTGACCCAGGTCCAGAATTATTTCTACTGTGTGCTGACTGCTGAATAAGCGGTAGGGAGAAAGAAAAGAGGGAAGGGAAAAAAATTAGAGAGTGTATAATTTAAGGACCCAGTAGATAATGTAATGGGTTCAAACCTGCCTCTGAGTATATTTGGAGATCTCTCCTGTCAACCTGTGCCCAGGTCAATCAGATCAGCTTGAATAGAGAAAGGGTCTGAAAACAGAGATAAGAGAGTGGCTCTGGTTGGTTCTGCTAAGAATGCCCAATGAAGGAGATGGCATTGCCTCCATCCCTATCTACTTCCTGGATGGGGAAGCAGCAGAAAAAGCCATTTGTTCTATTTTCTGCTTGTTATCATTGCTTCCAATGCTCCCCCATGTCATTGCAATGCCTGATGCAATGCTGTACAGTAGCCTTGTGTACAGGTCATAATACTCAGACCATGTTACACGGGGCTCTGACAACAGAGGGAGATAACAGATTTTCCCTGAGTGGTGATGTAAGTAATACCTAGAAGCCTGGGCCATCTGGCGAAATTCATGGAAAACAAATTGCCTTTCATAAGCATTTTCACTATCTCTACACCAGGCTAATTTCTGTGGACAAACTATTCCTCAAGGAGTTTTGTACAGAGGAAGAACAGATAGCTAGTTCTGTTTTCTTTCTGATGCCCCTGGAGTATCTTTGGTCTGAAGTCTGCTAGGATCAAAGTAGCCAGGGTCATTTATTTTGGTGTTTATTGAGAGCCTGGCCGAGAGTTTGGGTGACAGCAACCAGTTGCTTTATGTTTGTCTATATTTAAAGAAATATAGATATGAACTCAGAAGCCTGGTTTGTGGTTCTGGATTTCTCAGTCACTAATTAATTGAATGACTCTGGGATGTTTATTTGAACAAACTGAGTCTCAGAAGCATCAAGGAATCATGCACAATAATAATGTTAAATTAAAAAAAGAAAGAGTCCCTAAACCATACAAATGGATCATGGAAGGCCCCACATTGTTCCAGAAAACCACATATCCAAATTATCTATGTTCTGTTATATTTTTATTTATTTTGTTAAATATTGCTCAAATGCATTTTAATTTGTTTGGTTGTACTTGGCACTGATTGATACCTCTGATGCTCAATGCTAGGCTTTGAATCAAGAAGATCAAAATTCAAATTTCACCTCTTAAATTTCTTAGTGATATAAGGATAGACTTGTCTGAGATTTCCTCCTCCTCATGTTTCTGTTCTCTTATTCTTCTTTGTTGGTTCATTATCCATACTTTCTAACTGTGGGTGTGGCCCAAGATTCTGTTCTGTCCCCCCTTTCCCTTATCTCTCTTTATATTCTCTCACTCATGACCTCATCAGCTTCTTTAAATTAAGTTATCATCTCTATAGAGATGATTCTCAGATCTAAATATCAAGTCCTGTGTTCTTGGGGCAGCTAGATGGATAAAGGGAGGAAGTGAAATCAGGAAGACTCATCTTACAGAATGAGCAAATCCCTAAACCTTGTGTGCCTCAGTTTCTCCTTCTGGAAAATGAGCTAGAGAAATAAATAGCAAACAACTCCAATGTCCTTGCCAAGAAAACCCCAAATGAGGTAAGGACCCAATGACTGAACAACAACAAAAATATTTTTGAGCTTTAGGCTTGCATCATTGTCTACTACGCATTTTGAACTATGTTTCAAAATTACCTCAAATTCAACATGTAAAATACTGTACTCATTTCCTTTTCCTACAAACCCAACAGTCTTCTAAATTTCCCTATTTTTAATGGAAGGCACTAAAATCCTGCCAGTCACCTAGATTCACAACTTTAGTATCATCCTCAACTCAGTTGGGATCACTCCCACTTGCATTTATAAAGTGCCTACTATGTACCAGGCACTATGCTAAGTGCTGGGAATAAAGTTAAAAAGTTCATTTAGTAAGTATAAGACAACGTTATGGTTAAACCAGGCAACTATTTATGAAAGTATGAGCAGAGAGAGTAGAATTAAGTATAGTTCTTGTTCTAGATTTTGTTGAGCAAGTTTATGAGGCTGTGTCAAAGATTGGAATCAAAGAATTAATGCAGCAGAGCTCTAGTTAAACTGTGGTTAATTGATGCATTGTAGTAGCTAAGAGAGTTCAATAACAGTAGCCATTATGACAGCAGAAAGCTTTTGCCTGTGGCTTATGATTCTTATGCTGATGTAGTAACTGGATATCTGGTCCAGGGACTGTAATTAGATCATTCCAAGTCATAGAAGAGGACCCAAATCTTTGAGAACAATTAGCCACTATAAAATAGAGCAAAATATGTCTTAATACACAAAATAGATGAGGAAAAAAAGGAAATGGGAAAGCTGATAAGGGGTAATTTTTAACCAATCAGCTCCTGCCAAGATATTAGAGTATAAAAAAAATCTTATCGTTTTATGACATTTTCAAATTTATTATCTCATTGATCCCTATGATGACAGAAATAGATATCATTATCTTCCACTTACCCTATTTTTATAGAAAAGGAGACTGGTGTACAAGAGAAATGACTTGATAATTATCACATATGTAAGTTGCAGAGTCCACGTTTGAACTCAGCTCTTCTGACTACAAGGAAGGCCAGTGTTTCTTCTCCTAACTAAGTTGCTCTCCCATGTAATTTATACTGGCTATTTAGACCAATGAAACCTGAACCACTTGGAGTCGAAGGCAGTGAGCTCGACACTGCTACAAATTCAGCCATGGTGTCATCATCTAGTGACAGAAACTATTTCATTTGTATATTTCTCAAAACCAGGACACCATCTTGAATGTTCCTAGTGGGAGAAAAGAGCTCCTTACAGAGTCTCCTAAGCTTAAAAAATTAATCTGCATGCGGAATCGCTCTTGGGAGTATTACATCTTATGATACAAATATCTCCTGGGATCTGTGCGTCACCAACTCTTTTTAAAATAATGGAACTGTGTAATGGGGAAAACATTGCTCTATAAAACACACAGCTCTGCTGTCAGAAAAAAAGGGAAGGAGAAAAGAAGTCGGTGAAAGATTTAATGACTACAGATCATACAGCTAGAAACAGATATTCAGTCTTTGGAGGATATTTATGTTTGACTTAAGTGTATGGGTACTGCTAGCAGGTCCAGGCTATGACAAGGAACAACAACAGGCAAGCCAAGTAGAACAAGAAGAGGAGCTAGGTGCTATCCAATATGGCAATGGATATGTGATGTCTGGTGGGACTTGATGGACTCATGTCATAATGGAAAAAATCCCATTCCAAAGGAATTGTGAGAGCTCTAGATAATGAGATGATATACTGCTGAACCACTTGTTCAGCATATAATGTAATATATACATGCAATAATCATAATGATAGCATCTATTTATATACTTAGTTTACAAAGTATTTTCTTTGTGGTCTTTGTTATAATTCCTATTTTACAGGAAAAAAAAAAAAACTGAGGTCCAAAGAGATTAAGTTCAGGACTTTTGATTCCAAATCCAGTTTTATTTTTTCTAGTGTACCATGCTATTTTTCTATTTTTATCCTTTAACTCTTTACCAGATTCTCTCTTTCATTTTTACAAGTTTTATTCAGTGTGATGCTCTGAATTTTATTATTATCACAGGGGACTGATCTTTTGCTTGCTTTGTTGAAAAAGCAAAGGGAAGATTGGCTCATTAGATTTTTTTTTTTTTTATGATGGGCAAAAGTCCACTTTTCATGTTATCTTGTTTTAGGATCAGAATGGCCTTAATCCACTCGAGGGATGAAATTATGTTTTCACATTTCATTATGTCTCTAGAGTAGATGTTAACATTGACCAAGACCAAGACCAAGAAGTGAGTTCTTGCTATGGAAGGCTGGTTTAAGATGAAGGAAGACATCCAGGAGTGTTGACACAAGGGCTAGCAAATGACTCAAGTATCTTTATCAAGAAACAAGAGTCACTCATGAGAATTTAGTCTTTCTCAGTTTCAGTTTTCTCATCTGTAAATTAGGGATAATAATAGCATCTAGATCCCAGGGTTCATTCAAGGATCAAATAAGATAGCCTAAGACAAGTGATTTATCATTTTTAATGAGCTATATAAATGTTGGTTATGAATATAGCTAGCCTTTATCTTGTGTTTTTATGTTTTACAAAGTTTTAAGTTTTGCAAAGTTTTACTCTTAAATTATCAATAATAATGATATGATGGTGGTGGTGGTGATTGTTAGAATTTATATAGCACCTATCATATGCCAGGAACTGGCTAAGCACTTAAAATGTTACCTTTTTTGATGTTCAAAATAACCTCGGGAGGTGAATGCTATTACTTTCCTATTATACAAATAAGTAAGCTGAAAACAACAACAAAAAAAATAGGGTGATTGACTTTTCTAGGATTACATAGTTAATGCTTAATTAAGTCAGATTTGAACTCACTTCTTCTTGATTACAAATCTAGCACTTTATTCATTGTACTATCTAGATGCTATTGATTACCAAACTGTTATTGGCCTGAAAATTGGACCTCTGTAGTTACTATGTGAACTTTGGATGCCTGGCTAATGCTTTTCTCTGAGTCTCTCAGCAACATGATTTATCTATTAGATCCCTGCTCTGGGTTTGTTCACGTTTTGATCCTGACCTTTTATGATTAGCCATGACTCCTTTGCACCCACCTCAGCTCCCAACCTTTGGAAAATTCAATAAGCATTATCTTCATCCCTCATTTTCAGTCCTTGACAGTTCCCTATACAAGCTCATTTTCTAATTTGGCTCAGCACAAGAAAGGAAAAGTAAAGGTAAGTTGGGCCATCAAAGAACCTCAGATCCATGAAAAAGATGATACATGTTTATGTTGAACCACTCTCCTTGATAGGTCAGAAGATTAGATACAGCTCCTTCCAATTATCTAAGGAACCCTTGAGTTGAATTCATTATAGTTAAGAATCAACATACCTTTTGAGAAGCTAATTCATAGCCAAGCAGAGCCATGAAAGATGTGGCAAAATTACTGGGGATAAACCATCAGTTTTTTGTAGTTTATTATCCATTGTCCCATGACTCTGGAAACAATGCTCAGAACAAATATGAATGGTATTAAAAATGAATAGGAAAGAGATAGCTAGATGACTCAGTATATAGAGAACCTGGAATTAGGAAAACCTAAGTTCAAATCTAGCCTCAGATATTTGACACATATTAGTTGTGTGACCCTGGGAATCACAAAAATAATAACAATAACAACAACAACAACAACTGCAGCAGCAGCAACAACAACAATAATAATGAAAAAGCCCAAATCATCCTCATGTTTATGTAATTAAATGAATCCCAGATTGTTCTATTAGAAATTGTCCAATCTGATAAAACAAGGAAGGTCTAGAAATATGTATGTATATGCCAATACATTTTTAGTACTTTTGCTAGGGTCCATTCAAAGAGAGGTTGGTAATGAGAAGCTATGGTTCTGTTCAGGGTGTTATAAAAAAAAATGGATGTCAATAAAGATAAGCTGCCCCTTATTTCAAAGAACATGTAAATGAAGAGGAATGGAAAATTAGATGTAGCATCCTGGGAAGAATACTTGTTCTTTTTCAGGAAGATTCTGATGGCTGTTGGTAAGGGTAGTCATTTCTAAATTAATTCGAGTGAATCAAGGAACAAAAACATAATTTTTTACTCCATTCCATTCAAATGATGTGTCCTGAAATTATTTAAAGGTAGGGCCATGTTTCTGTCATTGACACAAAAGAAAGATATGACTCTCTCTGAGAAATATTCCAAAGACCTTGCCTGTAACATCTGGAACTTTTATTATCTGAGCTGAGTTTCTGCAGGGGGACAATACATCTACTGTTCCTGTCTCGACTAAAGAGATGCCCTTGATGGTTATAGAAGGATTGGATTCCCTGCACAGCTTTCTCTGTCTAGAGACTGCCAGAAACAAAACAACCTTGATGTTGTTGGTCAAAGACAATGTGAGATTAAAGGGAATTGCAGTCCTATTAATGATCATCAGATTGGCATTGTGCCATCATATGAAGATCAGGTGAAATGCTTTCTCCTGTCATTGTGACACAGGCTATGGATTACAAGGATGTGGTTTCCTCTAGGCTTTCCTCCATCTTTCTTATACATAGTTTCAACTATATCTGCATTTTGAGACCCTCCCTGCCTCATCAATTTGGGTAATTTCTACTGAAATCTGGGATTCATTTAGTGTCATAAACATGATGAAGATTTGGGTTTCCCATTCTTTTCTAATATCTTTTCATATTGATTTACATTAGGATGATTTATAAGGGGGATAGATTTTAATCTATTATTTCAATTCAAATTACTCATAATAACCTGCAGCCCATAGTTATATAGTACTTTAAAATTCACCAATGGTAGTGTTGGTCTTGTTTTATCCATTTGATAAATGAGGAAACTAAAATTCATAGATATGAAGTTGCTCATGATTACCTAACTAGTAAGAAGCAAAGTTCAAGTTCAGTTTTTAGGGTCCATTGGAATAGTTGATTGTTGTGCCAAAACTAGCATAGCAATTTTTCAATTAAATTATCCCACTAGATAGGTAATGTATATAGTACTATAGATGAGATATAGGTGAATATATTATAATACACATATATATGCTATGTGTATAACACATACACATATATGTCTCTAAATTGTTTCATATTCTTTAGAAGATGATGTCTGGCTGTCATCTAGCTAGCTATTGTTTCATCTTTTTTATTCAATTTTTTAAAAAGCAAAATCCTTCATAGAATTGTGTATAAAAATAGGCTTGCAAAACCATGATCATATTATTCTCTCTCCCCATATATATATAAATATACACATATATTAATATAGTATTTATATAGTACTTTAAAGTTTGCACAGTATTTTACAAATGTTTTCTCATTTTATCCTCACAACAACCTTGAAAAGTAGGTGATATTATTATTTCCATTTTACACATGAGGAAACAAAGAGAACTAAGTCACTTGCCTAAGATCACATAGATAATAAATGTGTCTGAGATTGGATTTCAGTTGATCAATAAACATTTATATAATGCTTACTTTGTATCAGGCACTGTGCTGAGTGTTCTGCAGTTATATTGTATGACTCTCACAATAACCCCGAGACATGGGTGCTATTATTGTCTCCATTATTCAGATGAACAAATTGAGGCAGATAGACATAAAATGACTTGCCCAGCATCACACAGCTACTAAATATCTGAGGCTGCATTGCTATGCCTGGTGTTCCTTATTCCAATAGGCTTAAATGGATCTTTTTTTTCCTTTGGTCCATACCCATTTTCATGTAGAACTACTAATAAAGTAAAAATCCATTCTGTATATACAGGGAAAGTTTTAAACTTATAGATTCAATGATAGGTTGGGTCAAATGACTTGTTCATGGTCACACAGCTAATATGTATCTCTAGACTTAAACTTCAAACTTGAAACAAAATCTTCCTGGGTGACTTTCGATTGCAAAAATTTATACAGTTTAAATGGTTATTATTAACACAGTTATAATTTTGTGCGAAGATATCAGATTTTTCTTTTAGGAACAAGCTATCTGTTGAATGGACTTCAAAGAAAGGGAGAATCAAGAAAGAGTGGCAGATTCAATAATTTGATCCTAATGAGAATCAGTATAGATAAGTAGTATTGGGAGGGACAGGAGTTTGCTTCTTATCCAATAGAAACCATCCATATGGTTTCATATGGATGCAAAGATACTTTACCATGGAGTGCTCTCAATTAGTAGACTATAAGACGTAACCCATTGAATGATCATATTGAGGCACAGCTATTGTCAGGAGTACAGAAAGCATCTCAGTTCTAGAAGCATTGCAAATGACTTAAATGGAATATTTCAGCTAAAATTTTTCTTCAAAAATTACTTCATGGAAATTCCTATAAAATTAGGGGTATATTATTATTATTATTATTTTAAATTGGAGACCCTGGGGGAAATGTGATCATTGTTTTCAAGAACTTAAAATGCTCTGAGTGATTAGACTTATTCTGTTTAGCCCCAGAAGGAAAAAAAAAAAACTTAGAACAGCGAGGAGGAGAGGAAACATAGATGGTTTTACTCTTTGTGGCAGGAAAAAAAAAAAAACTTCCCAAAAACATTCTCAGGTAACTTACCAGTGATAGTTATTCCAAAATGGAATGGGCTGCCCTATAAGATAGCAAGTTTGCTCTCAATGGAGAATTTTGGGTGAAGTCAGAACAGATGATTCCTTCTTGACTGTGCTGTAGTGGGGATTTATTTTGAGGTATAGAACATTTAGGTCACTTTCATAAGAAAAGCTATGATCCTTTCCCTAATCTTAGCACAGATATCTGACCATCCCTGGTTTCAGTTTGAGACACAAGTGAGAGGACTCCGAAGCCAGTCCCCCAAAAAGAGCTATATCACCATCAAACTCTTACTATTCCTCTCCCCTAGAACATGGTATTCCTCTGCTCCTGCAGTGATGTCTTCATTCTTTTCTCTATCCTAAAATATCCAACACTTTATCCAGCAATGTTTAGGCGGGGCCACTACTGTGTCAAGGGTGTTATATGTATATACCAGGAACTTATTGGCAAGGCGCCATCACAAATAGGCAGCTACTGATTTAAATCTTCGACACTTCTCAATTTTCCTTCTCCGGGTTGCCTCCTCATCAATCTTTCTGGGAAGGCTGAGAAGGTGTGTGTGGGGTGGGACTCTTATTCAGAATTGTGTTTAGATGAGATTCTGTTCCCTACAGTGACTAGAGATGCTCAGATAGGCTTAGAACCAAGCTATCCTCTTGTAATATCCTCCAAACCTCTGGGACTGGCTGAAGACATGAAGGAGTATTCTCTCATATGGGATGAGTGAGTGGTTTACTTGGTAATTTTTTAAAACACCAGAGAATAGTTAAATTGGAGTCAAAGAGGAAAAAAAAACATTGCTCAGAAGGTAGAACTGATTAAGTAGGTGTATTAGATTTGGCATAGTAATGGCTATTAAACATAAAAATAATCAAGTGATGAAATCATAGAACAAGAAAGAACATAAAAGATCATGAGGTCCCACATCTTACATAGTAAAGAAAGAATTTCATCCCTCTAGACCCCAGTTTACTCATCTATAAAGTAAGTTGGACTAGATAATATTAGTTCCACGCATAATTCTAAAACCTTTAATACACAAGTCATGTCATTTGCAAAATCCAAGCCCATGTCTACAAAATTCCAAATCTAACACTCTATTATTGCTGCTTACCCTCATATTTACTATGAGTGACATCCCAATGTTGGGATCAAGGCACAGTGTGTTGAACTGTGGTTTATTAATAAAATAGTGAAATAGTGGATGATGTCTTGACTTGGTCATGAATTGGATTTACATAAAGCAGTTATGCAAAGTTATTAGCTTCATTCTCTTTTCCAGAGTTATCAAAGTCCAGTAGCAGGACAAGTCAGGATGACTAGTGATGGCTTGGGATGTAGTGTATGACTTTGCTACCTTCAATGTCTGATCAAGCTCTAAACTATCTACAACACCTACTTGCACTGCCTTTTGGTCCAATGGAACAAATCATTTTCCTGACTCTTCTTCATATAGGGGAATTATTCACATGCTTGGGATAGACATTCCCAAAATCTATTATGCCATGATGTCCAGCTCTTTAAATGCCTCTTGTGTTACTTATATGCTTGTTGTTCTGAAAAAAAATTGTTTATGAGATTTTTTTTATTATGAACTTAACCATATTTCAGAAACACAAATGTTTTAGTATATAGAAGTCCTAGAGCTTTTTAAAGATTTGAACGCTATTAAAAACTATTAAAGTTTAAAAGTTTCTTGAAAGTATTTCTTCATGTAGGCTGTCTATATATTCACTAATGGAAGTATCCCCTACATCAGAGTTTCTGAACTATTGATCTGTGGCAAATTTTCAGTAGACCAAAGCATTTTTTATAAAATGGTCCACACACTTTAAGTAGCCACAGTTCTGATTTATGTAGCACTTTAAAGATTATAAACCTTTCCTTATCATAATTTTGAGGCAGATAAGGGAAATATTATTGCCATTTTATGGATTAGGAAACTGAGGAGCAGAGGGTATCCAAAGTCAGGCATTATATCAAGATTGGGAAATACTTTCCCAGAATAGTGATTCTTAATTTTTTTCTTCTGGTCTGAAAAGCACTTCTGCTGGAAAGAACCCTTAGGAATTAAATAATACTCTTGGTGAGAACTAGGTGTAATGGTTAAAGAAATTTTTAGTTGGGTGGGGCATGAGATTTGGTAAGAGTACACATTATATATTGTAGTGGAAGGCATTCTGTATTTAAAGAAAATCTGGGTTCAAATCCTGGCTTTGTTATTTATGATTGGTACTTAAAATTTGGGCAGGTCATTTAGTGTCTCTGTGTCTTAGTTTTTTTTTTTTCGTGAATAATGAAGTGGTTACATTAGTCTCTAAATTCTTTTCTGACCTCCCCCCCCCAAAAAAAAATCCACGATTCTATTTTATTTAAGCTTATCAGTTCATAGTATTCTTTCTCCCAAATCTTCTCTCTTATCCTAAAAGGAAATAGCCATTTCAAACCAAGCAACCTGGCTTTTATTGTTTTTTGTTGTAAAAGGAGTACTTGCCTGAGAACTCTCAATCAATGAGTGCATCTTACTCTGCTCTTTGGACTGGCCTGTGGATACCACGGAAGTGCTCTGGAACTCATATTGCATTCCAACACACCTTTCTGTGTATGCATTAATTAACTATACCTGCTATAACAGGTGTTCCTTCTTGTTTATAAACAATTGTCAATTGCATAAAAATACCTATTTATATATATAAAGGCACAAAACAGTTTCTCACTGCCTTGAAGTCCTAATTAATTGGTAGATTAGACTAAACACCTACTATGTGCCAGGCAATGTGCTAAACACATTTTTTTTCAATATCATCTGCATCCTATATATCCAATTGAAATACATTTTCAGGAAACTAGCTAAACCTCTTGTAAATGAAGGTCAGTTCCAGGAAGTGAGAGGCCTGTCCAAGAGAATAAACCGGTGGGATAGTAATGAAGTTATGCATTAATCAGATTTTGCTGCTGTGCTGCATTTTCTAACTTCCAGTATCTTCTCCAATAAAAAGAATAAAATAAAATGTCATGTGATGTCATGAACATCCTGCCCCCCATCTTTTTTTTAACTTTTCACTGCCCATTTTTTTTCTTATTCTATCTCAAACATGCACACTCCTATCTTCGACCCCAAAATGGTCATCTTAGTAAGGCAAAGCTGAGATAGCTGCCTAGTGGGGGGAAGGGGAATGGGAATGAAGAGAGGAAATCCAACTGCTTTTCTCTCCCGGGAGGGAGGGAGTGCTTGCCACCACAAGGTAGGACCCATACCCTGCCCTACTGGGTCACTGGACCCCACCGTTAAGGGGGTTAAAAAAGATGCTGGCCCTGGAGATAAAAGGGATATAATGAAAATGTAAACGAAAAACTTTATACCAGGCATGGCCTGACAGAGGGAAGATTGATATCCCATGATGCTTTGTCTTGATGAGACAATGAAAAATAACCACCACAGCAGCTGTGTCAATATCAGACTTGGTAATGCACCACTAGCTGTGGGTTTTTATTTAATCCGCTTTGCTTTAAGATGATAACGGTTGTTACTTTTCAGTGCCTGTCTGTCAGCGCCGGGCATTGCAATATTCCTCCGCAGCTCCGCGAACGGGTTTCATTTATTTTAAAATACCATTTCACACACTGCTGACTTTTAACAGTGTTCTGTGTGAGTTTGTGAGATTGAATAGTGACAGAAACAACACTTTTTATGAGAATACAGAATATTAAAAACGGGGCACAATATACAGATGGCAGTTTTCACTACGGCTTGGGTTTCTTTCTTTCTTTCTTTCTTTCTTTTTTTTTTTTTATTCCCCCCCCCCCTTGCTTCTGCTACTGAGCTCTCCCACTGAATGCATTTGTAGTAACACCATAAATGTCACTTTCACTGACTGGCTTTTGGCATTTTATTTAAATGGAATTCAACTCTGGCTTGCTGCCGCCGGGCTGCCGCTGTTGCTGGGCCCGTTTCCTTGTTCGGTGGTGGCGGTCCTACTTGACACTATCCCCTTCCATGGATGGCATCCTTCTTCAGGATCCTATTGAAGAAGGGAAATTAATAGACACATACGTCGCCCCCCTCCCCTCTCCCCAAGCCAACGAGATAACAGCCCAAGCCTTCCAATGGCACCATCATGAAAGCTCCCTCTCTATTTGGAAAATGTTTTTCAGTTCAAAGCTATTGCATTTCCTCCTGGGTGGGAGACCAACTCAGGAAAATATCTTGAGTGGAATGTCACTGGAATAGGTACTGAGTGTCAGGGCTCTGACAGATGCACCTAGGCCTGACTGGTCCTGCTGACTCAAAGTACTCAGGTAAGGGGCCTTTATACCTATGGACTTGCTTCTTCTCTGATGGTTATCTTGGCAGATGCCTGCCTATGCTCAGAGGTCTCTAGACAGGCACAAGGGGGTGGTATTTGGCTGCCAAAATGATGTTGACATGAGCAGATCCCCCCTTTCTTCTTTTCCTCCTGCCTGTAATATCCATTGCTCCATCAGTCCCAGAGACAAAGTAGAATAGACAGGGGCAGTGATGCCTTTAAATGGATGAACCTGCAATTTGGTTAGAGTTAGCTCCTTGCCTCGGTCAAATGGGGAGAGATGGAATGGGTTTCGCTTAGCCATATGAATGAATACAGAGACCACAGTCTAAGGCTGGAATCAGAGACAGCAGCAATGAATTCAAGCTAAGAGCAAGGGAAAATTTTCATGAAAATAGAAATCAGACCTCTTGGCCTTTGGGCTGATTATCATCAGCTCCAGTGTCCCTGTGATATGGGTAAAGGTGATGTAAATTCACTAAGTGTATGTTTGGGTAAGGGTAAATATTTTCTAGAGTTATCTTAAGGCTGTTCTAATCACCTAAGTCTATATTAGTGAGCAGAGGGCAGGGATTGGAGGTGGGAAATACTCACAAGGCAGGCATGGGACTCTCAGTGTTCTTGAAGTCTCCATAATTATATCTGCTCTATTGTCAAGGGTTATACATTTTAATCATCTATAGATTAGTAAATAAAACTGAAGGGAGTTGTCTGATGCATAGAGGGTCTAAGATCTCAAGTGGTCTCTGCAAGAGATCCAAAGGCAGAGACATTAGAAATGTAGAAAAAAAGAATCAGACGCCCAAGAATGTTGAAAAAAAAAAGTGTTGGAAAACATATCCATTTGTAGAACAACCATAAAAGTCATATATAGTCCAACTTCATTTTTATATCTGAAGCAAATGAAGTTCAGAGAGTTAAAATGCTATTTTCTAAGGTAATATAAGTTCTAAATGGGAAAGCTGGGACTTCACCACAAATCTTCTGATTTCAAACCCAGGACTCTTTCTATTATGTAATTTTCAAAAATATAGCAAGCATAGACAACTAGCTGGCTTAATAAATAGAACACTAGAATTGAAATAAGAAAGACCTGAGTTCAAATGTGACCTCAGATACTTCCTAGTTCTGGGTCATTTCACATCTCCCATTCTCAATTTCCTTATGTGTAAAATGGGGATAATTGTATTTATCTTTCAGAGTGTTTGAAGGAATACAATGAGATGATATAAAGATTTTGTAATTGAATCACAATATGAATTTTAAATATTATCATTATTAATTACATACATCTAAAGCTAAATGTAACCTCAGAGGCAATTCAACTCAATCCTTTCATGCAATCATTTTAGAGGCAAAGTGGAACATTAAGTAAGTTAAACTTGGATGTCTAGGTTCAAAAGCCATCTCTTAGACTCTCTATGCATCAGACAATTCTCCTTAGTCTTAGTTATTAATCCTCAAATAGATAAAATGTCCACAATGAAAAAAACAATCAGATCAGTCACATGTAGAGATAAGGAGAAAAACCAGTGATACAAGATCACTACTAGATTGTTCTTAGAGCCCACTACAATATTGAACACATTGTGTGCACTCAGTAAATAACTGCTGATTGATTGATAATGAATATCACTTGTTACCTTGATAGCTAGTCCTGGGTTTTAGGATTTCAAACATTTATTAGTACTGTGACCCTGGGAAAAACATTTGATCTCTTTCAGTCTCGGCTTTCTCATCTATAAAATGGGAATAATATCATGACCCCCACTAGGTTATTGTAAGGTTCAAATCAGAAAATATATGTAAAGACTTTGCAAACCTTAAAAACCTATATAAATTCTTGCTGATATGATTGTTTTTAGGATAAACGATGACAACACATTTTTTTCACTCTTGTCTTTCCTTAGTTATAAATCCCCAGAGGTCAGAGATCAAGATTTTGAATTTAATACTCCAGCCTTTGACAAACAAACAAACAAAAACTCCCTTATTTCTTGATAATAACTGACTTGGGTGTTTGATGTCTTAGGGACCTTCCATGATTAAATCATGTTAAATTTAGCTGATAATATCAGCCCTATCCTGTCTACTTTCAACTTATTGAATCAAGATTCCATAGAAGGCAAAGCCACACCAATGTTGCCCTCCTTAATAGCCCCGGATTCTTAGTGACCTTCAGAAGTGACCACTCTGCCAGTCTGTATCTCCCCCAACAAATATTTCCTCTGCACCTGGCCTGCGCCACAAAATGATGCTGGCAAATATCACAGACCCATTGGCCTGCTAGGGATTCATGCTGTCCAATTTCAACAGGGGCTTTAATCCCATTTGGCAAAGTTTTTATCATCTCATTTATTTTCAATAACTGTTTCAAACCTCCTCCACTCCACTTTGATCCCTAACACCCTTCTTTCATAGACCTCTATTTCCTCCCCCTTCAGTGGGTGACCTTGATCCTGCTTCACTGAGAAAAACAAGACTAATTGGCATGAATTCCTTCCTCTACCCTCTTCTCCTCAAAATAATGCCTCTAATTTCATCTTTACATCCCTCCCTCTTGTTTGAGAAGTGATTCCCCCCTCCTCTTCTTTCATATAAACTAACCCGTTTTTCTTTACATCCTATCCTTCCTCTATTCTTAAAGGATTTGAGAATAAATTTATTCCTGCTTTCTCCATCCCTTTCAATTTCCTTTCTCTCTTCTTTGGTTACTTTTCCTCCCCATACCTATAGCTTACTTCTATGCCAGAGAAAAGAAAGATAAAGAAAAATAAAAACATCCTGGAATTTTCTGATGTCCAAATGTAACAGACTATTTCTTTCCTTATTTTCATAATTAGAGCCTATCTATTATGTCCATTTCTGCATCAACCAATTGTATCCTCCTAAATCTATATTTGCAAAAGCTTTGCTGGTAATCTCAGTGGACCCTTTTCTTTTTCCATTCATCTTGAACTCCCTCTCACATGTGATGCTGTTCTTCAATTTCTCCTACTTGAAAACTCTTCTCCTTTGGTTTTGATGATAGGACAATCTGTATTTTCCTCCTGTCACTGATTTCTCTTTCTTTCTCTTTATTCAATTCTCTCATTTCTTCTCCTAACTTTGTTTTCCAAGATTCATATTCAAGCTTACTTGATTGACATCTCCATTTGACTATTCCATAGTCACAAGTCTTTATCTTCCTGTCCTCTCTCTTGAGCTTCAGTCTTGTATATCCAATAGTCAATTGTCAATTTTTGCATGGATATTCACCATCTCATCTTTAAGCATGTCTGGAAACAAACTCATCTTCAACACCCATACCTGTTCTCACCTCTGGTCCTTCCCATCTCCTCCTCCCTTAGCCAAGAATAGCTCTTTCTTTGGCTTCTTTATTTTGGTACATAAGAAAGAGCTCTTAGAAATCAGTTCTCTCTTACATTAAACCTTTCCTGGTCCCCCCAGTTGCTAATGTCTCCTCCTAGAGTGTTGCATATATTCTATCATTTCCCCTCTAGAAGGCAAATTCCTTGAAGGAAAGGATTGTTTCATTCTTGGCTTTATTTTTCCAGAATCTAGCACAATATCTACAACCCAGTAGTTATTTAATGAATGCTTATTGATTGACTGACTTGGTGTCAGGTCATGTAAATTGATTCCTGTCTCCAACATTAAAGAACTACATAATCATGGTTAAGTCATCCAACCTCTCTGAAACTCAGTTTTCTCATCTGTGTACCAGAAATAATACCTCTGCTTCCTATCTCACAGGGTTGTGGTCAGAAAAGTGCTTTGTAGACTTTAAGATACCATGTAATAATAGGAGTGGTAGCTTATTACATAATACTTTAAGACTGATGGAGAGTTTTATTTGAATTAACACATTTGATTATCATAACAATATTGCCAGAAAGATGTGATTATTATCCTTGCTTTACAAAATGAGAAAAGTAGGGCTGAGTGAGGTAAAGGATTTGTCTAGGACTAGTAAGTGTCTAGAGCAGGATTTGAACTGAAGTTTTCCCTATTCTAAAGCCAGCTTTCTCTGCATCTCTCTCTTTGTTTTTCCATCTTTCTCATTGAGTTTCTGCCTTTGTCTCCATCTTTCCCTGTGTCTCTGCCTCTGTTTCCATCTTTCTCTGTGTGTCTCTGTTTCTGTGCACTGCTAAGGTGCTTTCCAATATATCCTAAAAATTCATTATGTAAATATTTGTTGTTATTTTTATAACTTCCAATTTACCCAGGTTTGAAGCTTTGTAGTCGTTTGTTTCTTTTTTTCACCATATAATCAGTCACTGATACTGTAGATTGTTCATTTGTAATTTATCTTCTACCTGTCCTATTCTTTTCTCTTCCCACTGTGACCACCCTGAAGCCCTAGATCACTGCAATAGTTTTCCGACTGGTCTCCCCACCTCTAGCATTTCCCTTGGCAGTCTATTCCATACATTGCTGCCAGATTAATCTTTCTAAAACACCACTTCCATTGCCTAGCTCAAAAGCTTGTTATTGGCTTCTCGTTGCTAAGGGATAAATCCTTACTTCTTAACCTGCTGTTTGAGGCCTTTCATAATTTGACCCTAGGCTACCTTCTCAAATTGATGTCTTACTATTCATTATTTCAACCTATGTGAATTCAGATAGTCCCATATATGCATTGGATCCCAAGTATATCTAGAATTTGTTTTTTTTAATACCAGTAATCAAACTATTCTCTTCAAACTGGAATGTCCTCTCCACTTTCTAAAACTATTTGATTTCCATATATCATATTAAGTTCATAATTAATTTTTTAAAACCCTGCTTACCTGTTAAAGCTCAATTTAGGTCCCATATAACTTTTACAAAATCTTTTTGTAAAGACATTATTGTCCACCATACTTGATTGTGGAGTGCTCAGGTATGAGGACTAATTTTTTTTTGTCCTTTTTTTTGTATTCCCTCCAGCACCTAGCAGTGACTTAATAGTCAGTCAGTCAGTCAATGACCATCTATTAAACTCTTACTATGTGCTAGACACTGTGTTATATGCTGGCAAGTATTTTATCTGAGATATGAAAGGAAGTCAGAAGGGACAGTTGAGGAAGAAGAGTATTTCAGGCTTAGGAAAACCAGTGAAAATATCTCTGATAACCTAAAACTATATTATAAAAAACAGCAAACATCAAATTCCTTTGGTACTGGCTAAGAAATAGAGTAGTCAATCAGTGGAATAGGTTAGATCCCAGGACAAAATAGTCAAAGACTATAGTAATCTAGTGTTTGAGAAACCCAAAGACCCCAGTTTTGGGGATAAAACTTGCTATTTGGCAAAAACTTCTGGGAAAATTGGAAATCAGTGTGGCAGAAACTAGGCATTGACCCACACCTAACATAGCATACCAAGATAAAGTTGAAATGGGTTCGTGATTTAGATATAAAGAATGACATTATAAGCAAATCAGAAGAACAAAGATACTTTACCTCTCAGATCTGTAGAAAAGGAAGGGATTTGTGGCCAAAGAAGAATACAAAATGGATAATTTTGATTATATTAAGTTAAAAAAAATTTGTACAAAACCAATGCAGACAAGATTAGAAGGGAAGCAATAAACTGGGAAAGCTTTTTTACATTCAAGGGTTCTGATAAAAACCTCATTTCTAAAATATATAGAGAATTGACTCAAATTTATAAGAATTCAAGGCATTCTCCAATTGACAAATGAGCAAAGGGTATGGATAGACAATTTTCAGATGAAGAAATTAAAACCATTTTTAGTCACATGAAAAGGTACTTTAAACCCAAATGCAAATTAAGACAATTCTGGGGTACCACAACACACCTCTCAGATTAGCTAAGATGACAGAAAAAGTTATTATGAATATTGGAGATGATGTGGGAAAACTGGGACACTAATACATTTTTGGTGGAGTTGTGAACTGATTCAACGATTCTGGAGAACAATTTGGAATTATGCCCAAAGAGTTATCAAATTGTGTATACTCTTTGATTCATCAGTGTTCTACAGCATTTGTACCCCAAAGAGATCATAAAGGAGGGAAAGATACTCACATGTGCAAAAATGTTTATGGCAGCCCTTTTTGTAGTGGCAAGAAACTGGAAACTGAGTGGATGCCCATCAGTTGGAGAAAGGCTGACCAAGTTATGGTATATGGATTTTATGGGATATTATTGTTCTATTAGAAAAAATCAGCAGCATGATTTCAGAAAGGACTGGAGAGATTTATATGAACTGATACTAAGTAAAATGAGCAGAACCAGAGATCATTATAGATGGCAACAGCAAGATTATATGATGATCAATTCTGATGGACATGACTCTAGTCAACAATGAGATGATTCAGACCAGTTTCAATGGTTTTTATGATGAAGAAAGCCATATGCATCCAGAGAGAGGAATGTGGGAACTGAATGTGGATCATAATATAGTATTTTCACTCTTTATGTATTTGCTTGCATTTTGTTTTCTTTCTCATTTTTTTCCCCTTTTTGATCTGACTTTTCTTGTGCAGGATGATATTTCTGGAAATATACATAGAAGAATGTTTAGCATGCATTGAATTACTTGACATTTGGGGGGGGGGAAATTTAGGACACAAGGTTTTATAAAGGTAAACATTGAAAATTATCCATGTATACATTTTGAAAATAAAAAGCTTTAATTAAAAGAAAAAAAGAAAATACCTGTGGTTGGGGAGATTAAATGTTAAGTTTGAGGAAAAGTAAAAAAGCTCAGTATCTCTGGATTATAAAGTATGTTGTGGGATTGGTAAGGGAGGTGATGGACTTACTCTATCAATTCATTCAGGGAATAAATATTGGATGCTTCAATATCTAAAATGCTAAAATTTTAGCACACAGAATTATCCCAGGCATGGTTGAATAAAACACATGTTTTGTTGTTGTTAATAATCAATAAATATTTATTAAATACCTAGTATGTTCCAGGCATTATACTAGGTACTAAGGAATATAAAGTTAGATAATGAAAGAGTACATTCTAATAGGAGAGGCAAGTATATAATGTGTATAAGTATATGCAGAACAAGTATAAATTGTTGCTATAAATATTTTGGCATATAGGAAGCCTTAATTTTTTTTTTATCAATTTCTTCCTTGCTATATGTGCCTAGTATTTTAGTCACTTTATTTGCTTAAACTTCAACTTGTTTTCGAAAATAGTTATACTAATTCATAACTCTACCAGCAATATACCAGTATGCTATCTTCCAACAACCCCTTCCAACATTGACTATGCTATCTTTTGTCATCTTTGCCAATTTTCTGGATATGAAATGAAACCTGAGGTTGTTTTGATTGCATTTTTACTATTATTAGTGATTTGGCACATTTTTATATGGTTTCTAATAGCTTACAACTGTTATTTTGTGAAATGATTTTTGTACATTCATTTAAAAATAGATGTGATATCTATATGAA